>NC_056732.1:535223380-535228380 GCF_019279795.1 Protopterus annectens | reverse complement strand
GGCTGTGGGTATGTGTTGCCCTACCAAATCTGACATCTCTACATATAGGTCCTATAGGGCTGCCACCTTTCAAAATGGCCAAAGTGGGACCTGCTCCGTAGAAATGTCAGACGTACCAGATCAGAACATACCTACAGCCGTGCATAGTACAGAACTATACGTATTTGCACAAATAAAAGCTTAGTCTAGTAGCAGTCCACTTGCTTATGCTACTTCACATAACATATAGAAGTGTCATATATACAATAACTGTTACATGCAACTATTAGAGAAATGTAGAATATAATATTGTCCTGTAATCAGGACATTTGCTATGTCTTGATTATTTTCACATGACACATCCGCCTAAGGAGGGACTGTCCCACCTGCAAAGTGGGACAGGTGTTAATCCTAAAGTCCCACCCTGGCCAATTTAAAAGGTGGCAAACCTACAATAGGTATGCGGTAGCATGACCCGGCAGATGGATGTGTGTCCCAAAACACATTTACTTGTCTGCATTGTAGAGTATCGGTTCCCATGTATCAGCCAGATGGGAGCAGATTGTATAAGGAACACGCATATAATATGATTAACTCCCTGGAAAGGCTGCCGATTCCTTACAGTCGAATGCCATGCCATTGCCTAATGGTCAGCCATACCCTCTACTGTAGTCATGTAGTCCATTGTAATAGGCATCACAAGGGATCATGCCCACCCAGCATGAGTGACACATGCAAGCACCAATGTCGGTGCATGTGCAAGTGAGGGAGCGAGCGGGTGTAAGCGTGTTAGGCTACCAGTATGCAAATATTGCACTGGTAAAGAAGTGTGGAGGCTAACTAAGTGTAAGAAGCTGTAACCAGAGGTCAGCAGTGCTTAACACCATGCAAACCCATGCACAACCACTCCCAACTGCTTCAATGTGCATTACTCCCTCCGTATCCAATGGGCTTGTTCTGCCCACAAACAAATAACCGTCCTTTGCAAGTGTTGGTAGCAACACCCTGCACACACAGCTAATGTGAATTACCAATACAGCAAATATACAGACAATAGACAGTACCACACACATGCCATACAGCACAGTCATCCAACAGTAGAGCAATGTACCGGCAGATATGTCCGGACCACTGGTGTTTGCAGACCTGGCCTTCTTCTGTTTATGTGTGTGAGCATGCCCAGTATGACCATTCCACTTGTTGTCGACTGACATTGCCGTCATACCTTCATGTGTTTGTGCATGCTCAGTAAGGCCAACTGTATCGCATGTGTTACATGTCCAGGTAGTCTGTACTGTGGTGCTGACCTCTGCGTTGTACACTGACAGGTGGCATGCTGCGTCTGCAGGGTATCCACTGGTCATGTGGCATTGACTGTTGCTACATTTCTGCACAGCGTGGGGGGACATCCGACTGTATCCACATTCCTACACAGCACCAGGGGGGATGCACCTGACTGTTGCTATATGTGTATGTTGGAAGGGAGGCACACCTGACACTTGTACACTTTTGCTACTACTGTACTGGTATGTCAGGTACTCCATTTCAGTGTGTAGACCTACCTATTGTGCTGGCTAGAGGCATACCAGTGTACTCCAGATCTTAGCTTTAATTATCAACATATTAGTTTCAGACGTCCTAGCCTTTACAACCTACATCCAACTGCCTGGCCTGCTGTAGTCTGTCTGTGTGGGTCTGTGGGGGGGGGGTCATCCATAGGGCATATTCAGAGGCCATAGTACAGCATTTGTCTGTGTTGGTCTACACCTGTCCAGCTGGTTGAGACTTGTGTAGGCTGTATGGACACACATGATGCTCAGCCCATTACCCGCAGTGAGTTATGACACCCTGTGTACTACTGGCTACTATGGTGACCCCCACATGTGCTACAGATGTCATGGTGCCACTATGGATGCCTACTGTCTGCTGCCTTAACATTCGGCCATCAAATTCCCTTCCATGCTCACATCCATACCATAGCTACAGGTACCAACACATTCTAAAACAACTGCCAATTGGTAGGTTGATTGACTTACCTTGAGGGTGTGCCAGACCTGAGGATGGTGCTGGAGGGTTGCCTATGTTGGATGTACATAGTGCACTTCCTATACATGGCTGAGCACAGGTAGTGTCATGTTTGGCATCCCTTTTACTACGAATCAGAGAGGGTGATATTCCCTGGGTCCCTACTGTGTCAGTGCATATCCTATGCGTTGCCTCTTTGCCAAGGCCAGGTCATACTGGGCATGCCTCCTTCCGCCTACTGGGTCCGGCTCAGGTTGTTCCTCCTCCGAGTCACTCTGTGCCTGTACAGGCCCTGGCATTGGTGGGGGGCTGTGTGGCCCTGCCCCATGCTGTTCCTGCTGCAGCTGTTTCCGCAGGAACATATTGTGTAGAATAGCACATACCATAACAATTTGGGTGTATGTGGCTGGTGAATAATGCAAGGCTCCACCGGATGTATCCAAACACTGGAGCCATGACCTGAGCATCCCAAACACATGCTCTATTATATGTCTGGCCTGTGCGTGTGCCTCATTATGGCATCATTGTTCAGATGTGTGTGCATTTCTGATGGGTGTCATCAGCCACGGCTCCAGTGGGTACCCAGCATCCTGCACTAGGTGACCGTAGGGGATGTCCATATTGGCAAAGCTGTGGTACAGCTGTGTCAGATGCATATATCGGAATCGTCATAGCTTCCAGGGCAGCCAACACACACATTCAGTATAATGCCCTGGGCATCGCATACAACCTGTCAGCTGATGGAGGGGATGCCCTGCAGTTAATGTAGGCCCTACCCTGCTCACTGGGTGGTGCTTTGATGTGTATGTGCGTGCAGGCTATAGCACCCACTACCCCAGGGTAGTCTGCCATTTCGTGGAAGAGACGCATATTGCTGGTCAACACCTCAGGTATGTTGAGGAAATGTACGTACTCAATGGCATGTGGTGACATGGCATCCAGGAACTGGTGGAATACCCTGGATGCAGATGCCTGTGAGATCCCCATGATATCCCCAGTTGTGCTTTGGGAAGTACCCGTGGCTAGTATACCTAGGCCTACACATACCTTGGTATCTACTGGGATGGGTTCCCCTTGGCCTGTTCGATGTGTCAGATGTGGCCGGCACAGCTCAACAATCTGCTGTAGGAGGTCTCTGTCCACCCCATAGCGCTCCATTATCTCCAGCTCATGTAGCCCCTGGTAGGTTACCCTGGGTCTGTACAATCTTCTCTGTCTCCTCACTGAGGGTTGTTCGGCAGCATTCACATCCTTACCACCCTCAGCCTCCTGCACATGTTGGTCTATGTTGCCTGCTGCAGCCCTTCTCATTTCGTAGGATTGTTTGCTAAAATTTCCCCAAATGTATACACCAGTGGTGTAGAGTGTGGAAAAACCTGAGGGGATAGTGCTTGCTCACTTTATCACAGTGTTCTGGGCCGGGCTGGTCTGTTGGGCCTGTAATCTGTTGATTCTGATAAATATCACCTGTTTGCCCAGCTTGTTCACCTTTACTACTCTCCTGCTGCTGTTATCCCTCCCAATTGCACTAGGCAGGTATAGACACACTCCTAGCTTAGGCGTGCTAAGCTAGGAGCAATCCTGAGACACAGGGCTCCAATTTATGTACAGTATGCCTGACACCCCCCATGCTTTCACCTATATTTGAGTCCTGCACCCAGCTATCTATACACATACACTCTTGGGACCTGCATCACACCCTGGGGATAAATGGGATTCACTATTTTCCACCTCGATTGCATAGTATTGTCTTCTAATGCATAGTTACATGACCCATTCTGAGCCTCCCCAAAAATAACCACTGCTTACTATTCTGCAGACCCGCACAAAACTGGTTAAAAGCACCTTACTATCACCGTATTCAATGTCCCTTGTTCTTCCCAGCAACAAAACAACTGGCCTCTGCATGGCTCAAAACCAGGATCCTGCACACCACAGACGATGTGCTTTACCACTAAGCCATGGCAGATATACACACATCTGAGGTTATCACGCACAGGCATTCAACAGTATAGGACATGTATTCCATCACGTAGATTTATGTGTGTTTATGTCTATATATATATATATATATATATATATATATATATATATATATATATATATATATATATATACACATATACACACACATACGTAGATATAGAATATATATCTCCACAGCGGACCACGTGACACCAAAGCATTAGACAAGAATGAAAAGGAAACCACATGCGCCTCCTGCATTTTGTACTGGTGTTAATATCAAGGCAAGTGTGTTTCTCTGCGTCACACAGGTTCAGACTGTATTAAGGGTAAGATTAGGGCTGCTGACATTACCTCACCAGACCTGTTGCCGAATGTATGTGTATTTCTTGCCAACCCAGTCTCTTGGCTGATTGTGACATTTATAGCCACTATATAGGAAAACAACAAAACATGCTTCTCAACACATCCAGTAGCTACCCACTCAGGGACAGCAACACATAGGATATGACTGCCAAACACACACACCTGTTATGCCTTGGAATAGAACACCTACCTGTCTATTCTATCAAACTACAGCATTACGCAGTTATAGATCATGCTACTGAGATTACTAGGACACAGCACTCCCAGAGGTGAACTACTAGGTGGGTGACATCATCAGCATTGGCAAAGTCGGCGATAGGGATTGTATGGAGTGTGAGCAGTCTAAAAGCATTATTCCATCCCCAGGCAGATGGACACACACACACAGATGGCATGGCTGGGATTAGAACACCGACCTAATTGCCTTATCACACTACAGCATTATGCAGTTACAGAATGCACTACCAAGATTACTGGGACACATCACTCCCAGAGGTGTACTTCTAGGTGGGTGACATCATCAGCAATGGCAAAGTTGGCGATAGGGTTTGTATGGAGTGTGAGTAGTCTAAAAGCATTATTCTGTCCCCAGGCAGATGGACACACACACACACACACACACAGTTGGCATGGCTGGGATTAGAACACCGACCTAACTACCTTAT
>NC_056732.1:535173380-535218380 GCF_019279795.1 Protopterus annectens | reverse complement strand
TGTTGGCCAGAGGTCCTCCTATGAGCAACACTGGCCACATGCCTGTTTGGGGCACCACCAGTAGCTTGGCTGACACTATGGTGCACAGGCACACCTTCCATAGCCCCCACACTTTCCTCTTCCAAGCTACCATGCGCCAACTGTCCTTCCACTATGGCCACTGGTGATGGGGTATGTGCAGGTATGGGATCTGTGTGTGGGAATGAGGTGGATATAGATGGAATGGCAACCAATGGCACAGTTTCAGCCCCTGACAACTCTGCCTGTGACCCAATCATATGTTCATCATCACTGCTAGTCTGTGGGGACACTAACATCTGATGTACTGCAGGAGGGCAATGCACCTACATCACCTGTGAGGGCAGACTGTACATTACAATCTATACAATAGACACACACACACGCATGTGATATGACAGAAGGCATGCAACATGAATGTGATACAGCAGACGGCATGCAGCGTAGACAATAATAGTAGTAGTTATCATACATACCTAGGCTGCACACAGCATGCATGTGTCATAGCAGACGGCATGCAAATTATACAATCATAGTAGTAGTTAGCATACATCCCTGTGTTACACCACGTGGACCAGCACAGGTTAACAGTACACCTGCTTGATGTGTGGCATATGACCTTGATAATCACATGTAGTATGACATGTGATCTGCTGACATGTGCAATGACATGCATACATGTTTAACACATTGGTGTCCTGTCGAATATACAGTGGGGCAATGGTGTACCAATTCGGTGTTGTCTGTCTACCCTACAGATATACTGCAAATTTAGCTGATGGGCATGGCCATTGCAGGGCATCATGAGGAGTCTCTAGTGCTATACAGTGTGCGTTATAGACAGAGTTCATAGCCATGACTATGTTCAGATACAATACATATATACTGTGGAATGTGTATACACACTAAACCATGATGTGGAAGTTGTGACACAGGTCACTGATGGGTATATGGCTGACACCCATGCATATCTGCAACCATATTGCTGCAGCCTGGCAACTATGGGCAGACATGGCGAACACGTTGGTACACCATGTTCCACATGACATCTGTGTACCACACACACGAGGAGCTAGTATGGCATCTATGTCCATCACCGGCAATGGGAATGTACTGTATCTGTGGCCTGATGTAGATACTGTACAGGTAACTGCTGTCATGTTGCAACACCCTCAATATGTTCAACACATCCTATGTGGTGAATTGATGTTACACCTACACAAGATGTGCACAGGCCTGTAGGATGTCTAGTGTTCCACATCTACATTATGACCATTATACAAAGGCCATGACCAAACCATGTGTAGCCATTGTATGACAGGGTGTACACACAAGCACAACACTTCTAGTGTGTGTTTTGTTCCATGTCTCTCGCCATCCTCCATGGCCATGTGTGTACATGTGTTGTCCAAATTATAGTGATGGGCATCTAGTTCACGTCTGTGTTGTCCCATATGACATATATGCTCCACTGACAACAGGGTTATGCAGATAAAGGATGGTATGTGGGATATGTTTTCAGGTTAGGTAGGCAGTGTAGCAGCCAGGCCAATAGATGTCATGGACATGTCAAGATAGCACATCACATTGTGTGACATTCATAGCAGGGCTGTGATTCACACTGGTGACACCTTTGTGCTGGCCATACTCCAGCCCACTGTGTAGTACTGTTTGTATTCACCACATGTGTATATCAGATCTGTTGTATGTTCCTAAAGTGAACAGCGCCTGCACCATTGTATGCACAGCTGTCAACACATCTGGCAATAAAGTTTGTGAGGATTCATGTCGGTGAGATGATTCACATAGTTTGCAAATGTGGCACATGGATAGTCATTGTGATGCATTGCAAGTCTGACCTGTATATTGTGACAGGACCATACATTATGTGTACATGTTGTGAATGGCCACATGGCAGATACATCTGTGCATTACCGTTCCTGATAAATAATAACACTCTCACCTGCAATGGGCTGCTGTCACCATGGAATGCCAAAGGTACCTACATAGGAGTAACACAGCAGTATTAGCATAATCCACCCCTGTATAAAGGCTACAGGGAGCAATGTGCATAACACATACACCAGTACATTAGATTATACTATGGTGTATGCACATGTGTGCATACACAGAGTAGCATACTATAGTATGCCGCATGTGTGTATACATGCCTTGTATATGGTGTTACATTACATATTGTACAGTGACACATGCAGCTATATGGACTTACCAGGCAACTCCAGGTTCAGTGGTTGAGAGACACCCACCTCCACAATATCAGCTAAGGCTTGTGGATGTGGTTCTGCAGGTGTCCCCAGGTTGGCCAGTAGCTCCTCAGTACATGTGAGTGGGGGCTGGGTTGGTGGTCCACCACCTGCTGCACCTTGTTTCCTGGCAATTGCATTCGTACGCTGTTTCGCCCATCTAATGAGGTCTGTACAGTGTCTGCGCACCTGCTGGTATGTGCGGTTGTGGCCACCCACATCATTAACCCTCCTGCCAAGTTCCATCCACAGGGCATCCCACTGCTGTGCATCTTGTGGCACATGGCTGAATAGGACGCCATGATTATTGAGTAGGTATGGGATGAGGGCCTCATCCTCCAAGTGTGTAAAAGGGGGAAGCCTTCCATGCGGCATACCTGGAAGAGATAATGATGGAGACAGGTCACAGTACCTCAGAGACATACAGAGCTACAGCTGACCATACATGTGTATTGCATTACTTCAGTTTAAATAGTTGTATTTGCAAACCTACATGACACTGACGTGTTTGTGTCACACACATGTGACACTCAATGTTGAGTGGATATTATCACCAAATGTGTGTGTGTGTGTGTGTGTGTGTGTGTGTGTGTGTGTGTGTGTGTGTGTCACCTGTTTACATTGCTCATACTCCATGTGGTTGCTGTCTTGATGTGGGCATGTCTGTTTGCCTGTACTGGTGTTCCTACCTATCAGCACATGGCTGGATGTGTCCACATTAATGCAGTCAACCTTGATGCAGTGTATATGTCACATATAAGGACTTACACTGCCTTAACAAACATGACCTGTGACCCTGCAGACATGCTCACATAAGGTTTTACATGCATGTGTTCTGCCATATACATCTACATGGCACTGTACAGAGATTTAACATCCTGCCATGTATCACCTGTGTTGCACATGTGATACACATGGGACACTGGCTAGCCAGATGGTATTTGCAGGGATGGATATCAACTATGGCATGTACAGTCAAAGTCAACTAGTGGGCTATATGCCATGGGCCATGTATGCATCTAGGATGAAATGTTACCTGGCAGTAGCCGACAGGTGGGTCTGTGGGGCCAGGTGGAGCAGTTCCACATTACTGATCCACAGGGTTAATGATACATATACCATGCGTTACCATGCAGTCATCACACCATGTCTGAGAGGGGAGCAATGTGCAGCTTTGACGGACATGAATGCATAGTATGACAGGACTATGTCAAGTGTATGGGACAAGGATCTGTCCAGCATGTGGTAGGTGGATGTCCATGAAGTATGTGTTCGAGATCAGGATGAGTACGTGTAGCATGTCCAACATCACTGGGTTGGACATGGTTTTATTCAGGGTATGCATCATGTTACATAGTGGAGATGGGGAATGGGAAGGCTGGTGTAGGCCATCTGTACATGGCCAATACCCCTTAAAAGAAATATGTGATCTGATATGGGTCACTTCAGTGGTCTGTATGGCTGGACAATGATCTCTATATTCATGAATGGCACCCTATTATTATTAGGGTTGCCACATATGACTCCCTGACAGGTGTGGTGACGTAGCTATCACAGGAAAGACAACTGCCCAGCTGCATCTCTCACACACAAGTGTCCATTATGATGACCGCTGCCTAGGTGGTAGTTCATGGATAAAGGGTTATTAACATAGGGGTGACAATGTGAGTCAGGTATTGCTCCTAGGTCATAGTCATTTGCATACTTCAATAGGCAGATGCCTTCTGTTTGTCTGTGAGGTATGGGCTACAATGAGGGGGAATAGAATTCATTAACCCTGACATACTGTAGCTGCCACTGGTGTGATGATCACGTATTATTCAGACACCTTCTGTAGTGTTGTTTCTGCCAGCAGTCCTGTTGCTAAACACTCCTGTGATATAGAAATGTACATCTAGTATACCGAGTGTAGGTGGTACACAGTATGGGTGATGATGTCCTATGACCTGGCAAGGTTATGATATGCAGTGTGACATCAACCATACTGTCATCTACATCTGTACTGCTGACATCACTTAAGTGATCAAGGTTCATGGCCTTCCAGACCAGACTCAGCAGGGTAGTAGTGCAGTACTTCCCATTATCAGTGGTGTCTCCCCCTTTGTTGGGTTGTGATACCTGTTGGTGTGCACCATTCAGTGTGTACACAACCTGACATGGAGCTATGTTTTACATGATGTGTATGTGGAGAGCATCTTGTTTTGCCATATGTGTGTGATACAGCCTGTGATGTGGGCAGGTCCCATGCAGACTGAATACAACTTGTACCTGCATAGTTGTGGGTACAGGGGCCCTGTGGTGTACATGGATATATGCTTGTGTACCTGTTGGGGGAGGGGGGTATGTTTTATATTATCCAGGACTCTATCTGGATTGCTTATTCATGCTATGCACTTGTTCAGGACTTGTAAACAGTACGTAAGCTAATGATTACTATAGCACTCAGTCTTCCACATCACCTACAGGTAAGGGTGAACAGGTTTTGTACATACTTTTCTCACTTGCGTAGAGTAATGTAGCAGTTGTACTTACTTTCCTCACTTATCTAGGTGAATATAGTTCTATATTCAGGCATGTCCAAGAGTCAACTGTCAGTGTTCTCACCTGTCTATCTGATGAATCTGGACATCTTGAGGCAATGTACACATTGCCTCATGTACACAGACAAGCCTCTCTGCCTACCACCCAACACTACAACCTGTGAGAGATGCACTCATCTAACCAAACTGGAGGTAAAGGTCTCTCCAACCAAGCCTGAGCCTGACTGTCATGTGGAGAAGGTACACAGTTGCACAACATCACACTCATCACATAAGCCTCACTGTATCTACCCCACCATTAACTGGGAAAACTACTCATGTACCAACACATTAGCTCAACGGTTTCTGGAATTCATAAACACCAATGCCCTGACTCAACATATCCACACACCCACCAGGGGCAACAATATCCTAGACCTAGTCATTACAAATATGAATGACTGGTGCTCCACATGTGAAGCCAACTCCTTGTTGGTCCGATCAGAACATGTGCTGAACACTGTTGATATCCGCATCCCGCACCTACCCCCCATTAAGCGAACCACAGTATAATATGTCTACAAGGCCAACTACATGCTTCTTAAGGCAGACGTGGTGGACGTCATGACACCCATGCAGATGGACAGTACTGTTACAACTGCTGAATCCTACACAAATGCACTCTATAAGCACTTACAGGAGTGCATGGCTTGTGCTATCCCAAACAGAACCAGGAATCTATACTCATAATTAACTAAACCAATCTGGTGGTCCCCTGCCATAAACATATTGTACTACAGGAGGAAGACACTGTTGCAAACGAGAGTACAATGCCATGCATGGAGGAGATCCCTGGCCAGCCTCAGTAAGATGGTGAGATTCTTTATACGATCCTCCAAAGCTAGCTGTGAAAACTTTAATGCAACTAATACCAACAACCACAGAGCCTCGATGTCAACAACCAGATCTGCTCTGAGTTACAGCACAAAGGCACGAACATTACAGAAACAATGGATATTGGCAACATCCTGACAGATCCCTCTCAAAGCTGCACACTCTGAAGGCAATATCGCAGCATCCATGGGACTGGACAACATCCCTGGCTGCGTTTTACACAAATTTTGGATCGTACTGTCTCCTCACCTATGCACCATGTTCAATAATAGCCTCACATTGGGCATGGTGCCCCCTGAATGACACACAACAGTTATCCCATTCCACAAAGGTGGCATCACAACGGACCATGGGACCTATTTCCCTATAGGCCTGAGTAGCCTGGTCTGCAAGGCTTTGGTGCACATCATGGATCCCTCTCAGAGACATTGGGTACCTGCCAACCTTTGACCTCTCCCTGTTTGGCATTGTTAAGGCTGGACCATGCCTCTTAAACTTGGTGGGTATCTTAGAGACAGTTACCAAGGCATTAGATGAGGGTAAGGAGGTCCACACAGCCTACCTAGATCTTTCATAGGCTTTCAACACCATTCCTCCTTCTGATATTATCAACATACCCATCCACCTGAACATTAACCCCTATGTCATGTGATGGTTTGCAAAGTGGCTCACGGACAGAACACACACAGTAGGAGTTGCATAGCCTAGGTACGACTGTATACCAGTTACAACTGCTGTCCCCCAGGGCTCAGTCCTAGGACCCCTCATGTTCAGTACGTACAGACAAGCACAGGAGGGCTTTGGCTGAAAAGGTTTGCAGATGACTGCAAACTAGGGGACATAATTGTTTCCCCAGCTGTTACAGACACCCTCTGGAAGGGTTGCACTGAGACGGATACCTGGTGTTAATATCATGGCATCAAGCCGAATGCCTAAAAGTGCATAGTCATCCCCTTTAGATATAACTAATTACCCACAGACTACCACATAGGTGCTAGTCCCCTACATACAAAAAAGGTATTACAGGATCCGGAAACACCAGTAGATAGCAATCTCTCCTTCGATACCCATAATGACAAGGTGGTTAGAATATCTTTCTACATGGCCCCCCTAATCTCTAATGGGTTTGCATCCAGATCAGAGGGGCCATTGTGACTCTACACATATCATATCAGACCCATTAAAGAATACAACACCCCATTTGGGATATACTTTACAAGACGACTGCAACAGCTTGGAAGACCACACCAGTACCACACCAAGAGGATTACTGACCTCAAACAGATGACTTATGCAGCCCAACCTATGAAACTCCAGCTGTACTCAGTTGCATACCGCATACTCACAGGCGATCTCTGCTTGACATACAAGGCCCATGTCCAACCCTGTATTGCTGGATATGCTCCACCTAAACAGAAGCCCCTGAGAGCCACATGCTCTAGGGATATACACCTAACCACAACAATGGGTAGGACATGCTGAAGAGCTAGATTCCTGACCCGGACACTCCCTATGTTTTGGAACGTGATTCCAATGTAAATCAGGCAGGGCCCCTCATGAGCACTCTTCAAGGGAAACCTTGACGTGTGGATGGAAGACAGACATGTACCCGGGGATCACTGCAGTGGCTCTGCTGGACAGAGGCACAGGGAACTATTGGCTCTGCCATTCAGAGGCACAGGGAACCAACCTATGGGGGTGGCAAAAGAAAACACATGCTAGCTAGGCTTACAGATACCCTTGGTAAGACAGCCTAGTACTTACCTTTGCACATATTACATGTCTTATGTGCATGGATAGTTAAATAGCTCTTCCATTTTACTTTGCTATCATGCTGATAAACTGTCGGCTCACCAAAAGACATATGTATCCTGTTATTGTGTATTGTAAATGCCGATTGACATAACTAATGTTTTCCTACCATTACAGTAATGCTATGTAGCTTGTAATACATATCTGCCTACAATACTGTACATTACACAGTTATTGGCATAATATTCCACAATGCAGAACATACTTGCACAGTGGCCCAACCTTCCACATGTTATTCTCTGTATTACACCCATACATATGGCTACAGTTACAATATGTCAACATATACCATCCTCTGTTATAGCACATACTTGTTGGACCAACCCTGCCACTGATGTCGACTGGTGAGGAGTATTTCTGTTCAAAGCCCTTCTATAGCATTCTTATGGTGTATACGGTGTTTGCCTTGTGACCTACAGCAGTACACACAAATACTACAAGCATGACTATGCTCAACAATACATCACTACAAGATAACTGTTTTCACTATATGGATTGCATGCACTTTAAATACTACAGAATAGTACTACATACACAGACATACTGACTGTTCTACATACCTTATTAGTAACCCGATGTATCGTTAACAGTTAATTCAATCCTTTTTGGTTTGTATTTCAATGTTATTTGTAATGTTACGCTGGTATATACGGATGGTTTGAATGTGTGGTGACACATCCTTTTCTAGTTACATATCGGTAACATGTGGTATCCTGTCCACCAATTGCTGTTCCAAAGTAGTTAACTGGATGCACATCAGCTGTGCAGCTACTCCATTAGCCAATACCATGGCAACAGTGGTGTATAAGTGAGTACTCCTTTTAGGGGTTGCCCGTTTGCCTTATTTTCAAGGGAGATGGCCTAGATGTGTTATTGCGATATATTTCAACAGCTATATGGAGACACACAAAGATATATTAGCTTCATGACTCCCGTGGACTGTGTGTGATGGCTAGACGATTTAGTTCTACATGTGAGTACAGCTGTTATATTTCGGAACAGTGCTACTTATGCAGGGTTTATTTGTACCTGATACTTCTGCAGATGTTTAAGTCTGGCAAGGATGTTTGGCCAGCTCAAGGACATATGGCTATGCATGAACTGTTATGTAGTGTACAGTGTGCTCACCAGACATCCTTGATTTGGTGTACAAGTGTAGCATACTGTGATGCTACTCACTAATTGTTAACATATCCCGGTGTACGCACAACCCTCTGAAACGGAATTAGTGCAAACAAACCCTATTACATCAGCAGCTGTTCCATTGTATAACAGCCGCTATTTCACTTAGGGCCATGTTAGTGTGTCTCTGACAAGGTACGCTAAGGGTTCTGCAGATGTCATACAGTGTGTGAATGATTTGTGATGTTATTACAGTTTGTATTGTAATATGTTTGGGTGTGGGGGTGATGTTGGTGGGTGTGCTTAGCAAATGCAGGTGTGTAGGAACTCCTTTTATACATAATCGCTATGTGAGTGAGGGTTCCTTCCCTATTTGAACACCTATCCTTTTGTGGACTAATACAATGGTATTTGCAGGCTGATTCATTAAGGCACTGTTATGTGGTTCCTGTATAGCATGCAGGTGATGTTTGTCCTTTAATCCCTTCGGTAATACATCTGAATTTAATAACGTGTTGCTACATGATAGCTGTGTATTTCTGTCATAGGTATTTGCAGTCATCGTAGCTGTGTTGGTGACTGACCCTCTTTGGCTAGGGTTGCCACCTTTTCATATGTCCATAGTGGGTCCTTTTCAGGACACACATCTGATTTTACAGGCCGACACAAACCCATGGGCAGTACAAGGGATAGAACTTTCCTTTCTTGCCTAATTATAAGCTTATTCTTGTAGCAGTTTAGTAGCATATCCTGTTTCCTATACCATGTTAGTACTTTAGATACAGAAATAACCATTGTCTGCAACTATTATAGTACATATGGGACATAATTATGTCCTACAATCCCAGGACATTTACCACATTTAATATATTTGGTCAGGACACAACCGCCCAAAGAGAAAGTGTCCCTCGCAAAGTGGAACAGGTCGTAACACTATCATTGGCTCATGTCCATAGCACATATTTGTAATGGTGTATAGGCATATACTCTCCATATCCTTTGTTCATAAAGGTTGGTAGTGGTGGAATGTGTGATTGCTATGGTCTATGTTATACACATATGTGAACAGTTCAACCGCTGTATACGGGAGACCTAATGAATTCTGAAACCACAGTGTTCTGACACACACAGTCCCAGAAACAGACTCCCATACCCTACATTACCTACTTCGACAGTAACTCGCAAAGGTAACACGAACATGGAACACACGCATGCACACACAGACACACTGCTACCCAACACATCCAAACAAACCATCCTACACTACGTATGAGCAGGTGGCCAAGCTCCCCTACACACCCCATGTAGGTGTCTGCACCCCACACACCACCCACTACTTTAATATCCTACATCCTAGGTTGCGCAAACAGATGCACAAAGCTAACCTACAACCACACATTGCAGTCCCCCAACAACACACACCACACACAGAACATACACTTACATGCACTACAGCCCTAAGAAACACACATACACACAGTAACCTACCCAAACCGCAACAGCAGAAGCACTGACTAACTGTCCATTAACATCGTAAGAGTACACCTCACACATCTGGTGTTTCGGTACTGTGTTCTTTCGGACCTTAAGCCTCAGGATTATGTGCGTCGGTATGTAAAGCAGTCGGTATGTGGTAGGTATCCGATGTATATGTACCTCCATAGTTATGTAGATGTTGTTAACCTATCTATATATATACATATATATGTATATCCCCATATATCAACATATCTCTCTCTCTCTTTCCCTCTCTCTCTATATATATGATTGTGTGTGTGTGTGTATATATGGGTCTACTTCAATTCATTGAATCCCATTTCGTCGAACTTTCATTTCACTGAAAGTTCATTACATCGACAAGCATTTTAGGTGGGGGGCTTCACCCCCCACACCCCCCAATGTGGGGGGCTGTGCCCCCCACACCCCCCCTACTATATATATCAACTCCAGGGTCGCACAACATTGGGGAAGGGGGCAAATGCTTGTCGATGTAATGAACTTTCAGTGAAATGAAAGTTTGACGAAATGGGATTCAATGAATTGAAGTAGACCCATATATATATATATATATATACATATATATATATATATACACACACACACATATATATATATATATATATATATATATATATATAAAAACATACACCTTTCATTGTGTACATGCTGGTTTGTCCTATTTCAACACATTCCTACCTTTTGTGTTTTATCCTGTAAGTATACACGACTGCCATTGGTACATCTCAGGTAGCTTTGTGGTATGTTATTGTGATGAATGTGTACATGGTTGCGTATTCTAATCCTGGCAGTGATATCTTACCTCTCAGAGCAGGCACTGGTAGTGCAAGGATGATGAAGACACATTTCAGCGGTTGTGTGTTCCACATGTTTATTATTCTGTGGAGAACTACCTATATATGCAAGCTGTGTTTAAGGTATACTGTGTAACATGTACACATCTGTGAAGATTACTGTCAGGGATACTCCCCATTATTTGGAAACACATCCCTGATTACATTATACAAAACGCCTCACTAACACTCTGGGGAATCCTTGCAGAGTGGGTGGTGAACAGTAGCTACACCCCAGGGATCCCACAAGTGGCTCTGCTCCACAGATGGACAGTTAGTTGATCGATGGGGTGGCAACAGCAGACACATTTTGCCTATGCTTATGAGTTGCCTTGGCGGTTGGGCATGTACCTACCTATGTATCTATGAACCTGTACATACAGTATGGACACATGCTGATAGCTTAATATACTGTTCAGGTATTGACTTACCTTGTGCCAATGGCAGTTGTGTGTTCAATAGTTGAGGGCTACCTATGTAGGATGCACACAGTAGACCACCTATACATGACAATTTACAGGGGGTCGTGTGTGTGTGCCATCCATGTTTGCTGTGTGTGCAGGTGGAGAAGGGTATCAGTCCATGAGTGCCTACACTGTCAGTGTGTGTGCTATACGTTCCCTCTTTGCCAAGACATGGGCATACTGGGCAAGCCTCCATCTGCCTACTGGGGCTAGCACAGTGTGTTCGTGGTCTGAGCTCCCCTGTGCCTGAGGGTCCTTGACAATGGTGGTGGCCTGTGAGGGCCTTCACCATTCTGTCCCTGCTGCAGCTGTTTCCACAGGATCATATTGTGTAGCATGGCACATACTATGAAGATGTGGGCACACGTTCCTGGAGAGTACTGCAAGGCTCCACCAGATATGTCCAAGCAATGGAACCGTGAATTCAGCATCCCAAACATGCACTCTGTGATGATTCTGTTTCTGCATGTGCCTCATTATGGCATTCTTGTGTAGCTGTGTGTGCATTTCTGAAGGGTGTCATCATCCACCATTCCAGTGCATAGCCAGCATCCCCCACCAGGTGGCCATATGGGATGTCCCCCCTGGCAAATACCTGATACAGCTGTGAGGCATGCCAGATGTGGGAGTCATGATAGCTTCCAGGACTGCCAGAACACACATCCATGATAATGCCCTGGGCATTGCACACGACCTGGCAGTTGATGGAGGGAGAATCCATTACAGTTTATGTAGTGCCTACCCTGCTCATTGGGTGGTGACTTGATGTGTATGTGTGTGCAGTCTATTCCACCCAGTACCTCCGAGTAGTCTGCCACACGGTGGAAGAGATGCATATTGCTGGCCAACTTGTCCTGCGTTCAGGGGAAGTGTATGTGCTCATTGGCATGTGGTAACATGGCATCCAGGAACTGGTGGAGTACCCTGGATGGTGATGTCTGTGAGATCCCCATGATATCCCCAGTTGGCCTTTGGAAGGTACCTGTGGCTAGTATTCTCAAGCTTACACATACCTTCGTGTCCACTGGGATGGGTTCCCCTCTGTTACTTCTGGCTCTGAGGCGTGGCCAGCATAGCTCAACAAGTTGCTGTATGATGCCCCTGTCCACCCTGTAATGCTCTACTATCTCCAGAACATGTAGCCCCTGGTAGGTTACCCTGGGTCTGAATACTCATCTCCTCCTCCAGTGTCTGAAATGGTTGTCAGCATCATCCTCAACACCACTGTCAGTCTCCAACACATGCTGGTGAATCAAAGCTATGGCAGCACCTAACATATACATATTAAAAGCTCCCTGTCTGTATACACCAATAGTGCAGAGTGTCTGGGAATACACAAGTGCGTGTGTGGGGCTTTCACACCTTATACTATTTTGCAATGGATGATGCTGGTGTAATTGGGTGTGTTTGTGCTATTCCAGCTGCAGGGTATCTTAATTATTGGTTTTACAGCAGGTACTGCTACTGTGGGGCCTTTGGTGTTGACTTACGCTTGTCTGCCGTGATTTATCTATTGCCCTTTTCTTCTATTTTCAACCCGATTCACCTCCCATTGTCAGGCATGCATCCAGCTGCCGCCTTTTTTGTTTTGTGCTACCACAATCCAGGATTGTGTTGGGAAATGTGTTATGTAGCTGATCTACAGCAAGTTTGTTTTGTTCTGCTGTGACAGTTCTCTTTTCTTTGCTGTACGGCACCTCCCTTTTCTTGTTCTGCAGGTAGCTGTTAGTGGCCTTGTTAGCTGTTGTCTATGGCCCACTGTAAGCTTCTAGGTGTTAATTACTCATGTGTACTCCAATTACCATGCTGCAGCATTTCCTTATTGTCTTCCCGTAACTTTTCTGTTTCACCTAATTTGCGTGCTGTGAGCACCCGGTTACCAGCTTTTGAGTGCGTTTTCATCCACTTTCACATGCACTTTCGGTCACCTTGTGTGCTCTCAGCTAAGCATAGCTATGGCTAGGTACACACCGCTATCCTGCGGCTTTGCTTAGCAACAGGCAACCTGGATTACCAATGCTCCAATATGCTTACAGCTAGGGCGGCGCACACCACTCATGATGTCATGTTTACCTCCAGGCCACTCCTCGGTGTTGTACCGCTGCGCCGTGTGGTACATCCTTACGCTGGCAGGATGTTTGTGATTCAGTATTACTTGACTCATTTGCATGGCATTGACTACTAATTCCTAGTTACCGTGTGGAACACTGTCACAGACCCTTAGCAACCCTTGCGCCTTGGTTGTGGTGTAGCATGTGTACCATTGACTATTATGGCAAAATCATGATTTGTGTTACATTGCAGTTTTATGACATCTAAATATATTTTCCTTGTGTTCCCATTTGCGCACCCATGCGCATGTTGTATTTTGCGTTAGTGTGGCCATGACATTAAATGTTATTTTTTATGTGTTGTGCGTGTTTTTTTATGCCATTGGTTGTATATTTAGCCATTGGCATATGTTAACATTGTAATACGTAAGTTTGGTCCACTTTCATGGCTCTGATGTACTGTTTGAAAAAATGTAAACTGTTTTTTTTTGGTTTACATTTCTGCATGCTTACGCTATGCCTGCACCACTTCATGAATCACTATATACCTTCATTTGCATGCTACGTTGCTGTAAATGGGATAATTAGCATACATGCGCCAGGAGCTGTGCAGCACTGGCGTATGGTGGTAGTGCATGTGGATACAGCTCTTACCAGAATCGCTCGATGGCCATATTTGATGCTAAATTGCCGACGCTACTCCGGCGCATAGCGCAAGCTTCATGAATCCCGGGGTGTGTCTACTAAGACAAATGCACTTTGAGTCCTAAGCCAGTACAAGGGATTAATAGGAATGGCAACGGCATTAGTGGTCTGTTTATTATTTAAACTGTGTATTGCTACCATATGCTTTGTTTGTTTAACCATGATTAATGCTTACTGAACTGTATTGCTAGGGTGCAATCTGACTCTATATATACTTTAAAATCTGACTTCATTCTGTTAAGTATTATTTCTGCTTGAATACCAAGTTAAGTATTATCTCTGCTTGAATACCAATTCCTTGTACTGTGTATCTGTCTTATGTATTCTCTGTACCTCTTACTGTATTACCTCTTCCCTGCTCATAACTTTACTGTTTTTGTCTTTTCTATGTAATTACAGAGAATTTTCTCCTTGAAAATCCCCGCCCCCTTCCAGGACATAAACAAAAATAAACTTCAATCGCTCACTTGTTATGGGACACATCTCACACTAAAAGAAAATGAACAAGGCTACCATTTAAAGCTTTTTGCATAGGTGAATACTGTTGTATACATAATTAGAGATTAGAGCTTTTTTCTCTCTAATTGTAAGGTGTGCACGACAGTTAGGGCTCCCAAAATTGACCACAACCTAAGCTCCGGTCAATATCTGGTTAAAGTAAATTCTTCTTAGTCATCACTACATGGTGCTACTCACCTATATTTCAGCCTACTAATATTTTACAGTAACTTATTTATCCCTGTTAAATAATTGCTGCAAACATATTACAATACCTATCCAAACCTATTAATTAGGTTTGGTGCACAGTCACTCCCATAAGTGCATCATTAATAACCCCACTCGATAAAGTTAAATGCTTGATTTCACAAACCTTTCCTTAGTCCTTCACTGATAGTTTTTTCAATCTCAGCCCTGCAGGAGTGTGGTGAGTCCACTCTGTTCGCTCCACTCACTCCGCTCCTCTACCCTGCTCCCAATTCCCCCCCGCCCCACCTATCTCTAGTTTTATACATCATAGGCCACTCCTTCCAACCTCCTCATAGGCTCTAAGCCGCACTGAGTTCATCAGCTCGCACACCCAAAACAGCAAAATAGGAACTCTTGATATTTCACCGTCACTCTTCAATCACAGCGACACCACCACTTTCCAGACCAAACTGCATTTTAATATACCTAAAATCAAACAATTA
The DNA here is from genome assembly GCF_019279795.1 of Protopterus annectens. NCBI lineage: Eukaryota > Metazoa > Chordata > Ceratodontiformes > Protopteridae > Protopterus > Protopterus annectens. The sequence continues at coordinate 535,202,990 of NC_056732.1, read as the reverse complement.
TACATCTCATACACATACTCCATACTTAACTACATTTCATCCACAATCCAAATCACTATTGTCACATTATTATGCCAAAGTGGAAATATTCATCCAAACCCTAGACCATCTCCCACCCAACATATTAACAACTCTGCACCACTCTCAGTGAAAACACCAAAAGACCTTTGCATTGTGACTTTAAACATCCGTAGTATCTGCAACAAAGTATCTGACTTCCATGCATGGCTTATACAGTATACACCTGATATAGTTGCTCTAACAGAAACCTGGCTCAAACCCCAGATATCTGACTCAGAAATACTTCCCCCTGGATATCAGATATTATGAAAAGATAGACTTCATAAGAAGAAGCCTAGCATTAATATAACATAATCACTTAAACATAATACCCCACCCAAAAATAGTTCCCACCTTCAATAATATGGAAATCCTATTAGCATCACTATTTTTCAACAACCATAAACAAATATCTATTGCCACCATCTGTATTCCTCCAGGTCCCAATATCCCAACACTGGAAGACTTCCTATCATGGTTTAACCACTACATCTCAAATGTAACCATCATCCTCAGTGACAATAATATAAATTGGCTTAAACTTACACAAAGCAACTCCACAAACTCTACCAATCTGTTCAAATTTACGCAACTTATACAAACCTCAACACACACAACAATCACCCTGAATCTACCTTAGACTGGATATTAGTATCCCATCCACAGTACTACTCCAATCCCAACATGCTTCCCAACACCCTAAGTGACCCCCTACCAACCCTGATACACAGACTATCAGCCTCTACCCCAAGCATTCATTCATACAAATATATCAGAAATCTAGCCAGTTTTAGCCAGTCTCACTTTTGCAACCTATTGCAAACACTAAACTGGAACCCATTGAATTATCTTCCCTTAGATGAAGCAGTACATTACTTCAATACTGTCTTTCTAGATACCCTTAACTCCATAGCCCCCATAAGAAAAAAGAGAGTTAAATATAACCATGCTCCTTGGCTATCTAAGTTAACCAAACAACTACTGATTAATAGAGACTGAGCATGGCACAAATGGAGAAAAGTTAAGACACCATTCAGCAAAACTGCCTTTAAAATACTTAGAAGCAAAGCAAAATGGGCCATTAATCAGGACAAAGAGTCTTACTTCTCTCAACAAATAAACACCCACAGTAATAATCCTAGACTTTTCTGGAAATCTGTCAACTCATTACTAAATCCTGGCAACACCCAAAACCCATCTCCATTTCCAGACAAAAGTCCATTTGAAATCGCTGAAATATTTAATAAAAACTTTATTGATATTATCCTTACATTAGTAAATGCAGGCAATACCCCAACCTCCATTAACCCATCCACCATACCTCAAGGCAATATCAGCTCCATATCATCCTTCAAACTTCCAACCTGTAGCAACCTCTCAGATACAAACATTACTTGGCAAATTGAAACCAGGCTCCTTATCCACTGATACTCTCCTCCCAGAATACCTCAAAATCAGTGCTAAGGCAATAGGTTTCCCAGTAAGTATCCCTATAAACCTATCATTTTCAGAACACACAGTCTCCCAGCTCTGGAAAAAATCAATAATCACTCCACTTCATAAAGGTAGAAACCCTCATGACCCATCTAATTTTAGACCCATTTCCATACTGTCCCCTCTAGCTAAAATAATGGAAAAATGCATCTACAAACAACAGGTTGAATATCTAACCAACAACAACCTACTATCCCCATCACAACATGGTTTTCAACCATCCCACAGTACCATTACTGCCCTAGTCTCCTTCACAAATTTAATCTATAACACCCTAGATAGTAACCTACTTACATCAGTCCTGTTACTGGATCTCTCAAAAGCATTTGACATGGTCTTCCATATTAAACTTATCCAGCGACTGCAATCACTAGGATGCTCTGATGCCACCTTAACCTGGTTCACTAGTTACTTGGAAAACAGACAGCAATCCATAAAATGGCAGAATAACCTGTCTAGCTTTCTTCCAAATAAAATAGGAGTGCTCCAGGGGTCAATCTTAGAACCCCTGCTATTCAACATTTTTATAAATGACCTACATAAAGTTCCCTCTGACTGTACTAACATACAGTATGCAGACGATTCAACCATAATCTGTACCTCCAATAACTTCTCTGACCTCCAAAAGTTAACACAAAAAGCCTTTACATCCATAGAACTCTGGCTAAACCAATCACAGCTATTACTTAACCCTAATAAATCTAAACTACTCATCTTTGCATCTAAACCTGTTCCCACAGACTTTACTATATTCTCCATAAACAAAACCCAAATAGAGTTAGTAAATCAGCCCAAACTGCAAACCAATTACTATTGACAGCAAACTTAGCCTTGACTTGCATATTAATAACTCAAGAAAAAAGACTCACTTCAAATTAGGCAAACTATACAGAAACAAACATTACTTAGACAAATCCATCCGAATAAAACTTTCAAGAAGTCTACTCCTTCCAACCTTACTCTATGGGTCTCCTATCTTCACCAATCTCCACAACTCTTTGCAACACAAACTGCAGTCCTGTTATTATAAGAATGCAAAATTCGCATCAGCCCAACCAAATCACACCCACCATTGCCAGGCCACTAGAGAACTAAACTGGCTAGAATTTGCACATTACCTACATTACATACAACTTAACTTTGCCTATAAACTGATTTATAAACCCGAGTTTTGCCCTTCCCTGAAAAATATCATTGAAACTTACGTCTCATCCAAAAATTTACACTCTAACAACAAACACCTATTTAAAGTATCAAAACCTAGTAAAAGAGCAGGTAGCTGCCTCTATTCCCATTCCATAACTAAGCTGTGGAACACCCTCCCATCATCAGTTACAGAATTAGTCAACATAATCTCCTTTAAAAGAAAACTAAAACATCTCACTGATAACCCCAGCTGCAAATGCAACACATATCTACAGCCTCCTTAATCTAGCAAAACTGTTTCATATAGTAAATATACTTGTGTATATGTCATACTGTTACACCATGTGAGTTATCCCTAATCTTTATTATCCTAGTCCACACATCTATACAACTATCTTAACACATTTTCTCTTCTCTCTGTCACTTTCTACTTTTAATACTACCATTAAATACATGCCACCTATACTCTACATATTCCCACCACCTAGCTATAAGATTCTAACTATATCTATCCTACCTTTAAGTTTAACTCTCTAATTCTACCTTCCCACTATACTTACCTTTCCCTTTTCCTACCCCCCCCCCCAAAACAATGAGCTGTATTGCTTAATATTTCTACCTGTTTAGCTGTATTGTCAAATATTTCTAAGTGTTTAATTTTCCTACATGCTAATCTTCTATTGTTACTGTATTGTGCCTTTTTACAACATAGGTGCTGTTTAGATAGTTTTCTATATTATTTCACTCGCTTTATAAATAATTGTTTCCTTACAAATTTATGTAATGATTTTCATGTAACTTGGAGCTTTTCCCCACGGGCCTTCACTGAAAATGGGTCCCAAGCCCAGTGGACTTTCCCGGTCAACAAATGTCAATAAATAAATGTCAATAAATAAATAAAGAAGATAGTGAGACACCCTTCATAAGAGATTCCAGCTATAACCTGCTCACCAGTCCACAGGACATCAAAGGCAAATGAAAGGGCTACTTGCAGCAGCTTCTGAATGAAGAAAACCCCACGGAAGCTTTACTGCCCCCAGACACAGCCTGCAATGAGAGAAGAATTCCAAACAAACTGAAAAATAGTGTACAAAACAGTAGTGCAACCAGTACTACTATATAGTACAGAAACCTGGACAGTGCAGCTAGAGGTGATAGAGATGAAGAGGCTGAGATGGGTGATAAGGTGCACACTGTGAGACAGATGAAATGAGGACATTAGAGTAGAAGCCAAAGTAGTTCCAACTGTAGAGAAGGTCAAAGAGAAAAGAATAACATGATTTGGGCACATGTGTAGAAAATCAAAGGACAATCTGATGAAGAAGATTTGAGGCAGACAGGAAAAAGGCAAGAGGAAATGCGGGTATCCAGCAAAGAGGTGATTAGATTGTGTGAAAGAAGACCTATGGCAGTCAGGCATGATGATTGAAGAAGGTTGAAGAGTAGCATTGAATCAAGAGAGATGGTGACAGTTGACACCCCAACCCCATGTAGAAAATGGAATAATGGGTTGATGAGGATGATGAATATCCAGTGAGTAATGCAGGTGGACTCATTAGTAACATCCAACATTAGCTGGTTTTCGATGTCCTATAAGTCTGTTCTCATATGTCAAAATGAGGAATTGTTCTTCTACTAATCTAGATAACAGCTCCATGTCTAACCCTGTCTCCTTAATAAACATAGCTAGGAATTTCAACCGTTGTTGTTCATTATCCAGGTTCTAACCCTGAGAAAGAAAATGTCTGTTCTAGTGGTACTTTATAAATCTTCCCCTGGGAACTCAAATTCATCCTGAAGATCATTAAAGAAATGAATACCATCAGATCTAAAAATCTGACTTCCTCTAGCCATACCACAATGTGACCAATTATGTAGTATCCCTGCCAGATGTAAGTGGGAACCTGACAAAGAGTATTTGTTGGAAGGGAGACTATTTTGTAATTCCTGCTCACAGCTCAAGTTATCAATGCACCACTGATCATCTAGCTATAAGTCTCAAGGGAGAAGTGAGCTCTGGGTATCCAGGTGCTCATACTCATAGACCCTGCATCCAGCTTAAGGGATTCAAGTGCAGCTGTGTCTTTTATCCCACCAAGTAGTCTATCTTATTGTGCATCTCATTTCATTAACAGTGCAAGCACTGGCTTGTAGCAGCACAGTCCCCTAGAGGATACAGACTTGGCCTGGCGCACAATCAACATGCTACCTATGTATGCAAACCCCTCTATAATATCATCTTGCAGCCCGCACACTACACCAATAATCTGTGCTGTGGCCCTGATGGCACTGGTCTGTGCCTGAATGACTGTTCTGCACATATGCTAAGTAATGGCCATTAAGACAACTTCACTTTAGGGTGAGTGGCAGAACTCATTGCACCCTTTGCCTCCAGCAGACCAGCCATACTTCTATCCCCTTAGCTGGTGGTGCTGCATGCAACCTCTGTTGTTTGGGGAGCAGAGAATTAGGGCATACCCTGTGCTTTTCTATCACTCAAGTTATGCCCTTCATGGGTCACTTGTTACTCAGCTGTAGGTTGTACAGGCAATATAGCTGTATTTGTGAAAGTGGTAAGTTAAGTGCCTGCCACAATACCCATGACTGACTGCATCACTGTGGTCACAGTCTATGCAATGTTTTGGCTGCCATTATCATTGGTTTCAAATAATGCCCTGACACTATACCACATCCCTATTGGATGACCCATACACCAAATTACCTGTAAAGAGAGACAGAAATTCCCTGATATATCAATGCTACTTAGTGAAAATACCCATTTTCAATGCTGCAAAATCTGTATAATAATATTGCATGCAAAGAATGTAAGCCCACATACCTTGCATGTAATATCATGGCCACTGGAGCCATGAATGCCTGTAGGGTGACTAAACTGTATTCACCATATGAGAGTTCAAAGCTGTGGAATAAAAGAGCGTATTCACCAGTGACATCAACCTTAGACACTTGTGGTGGAGGGCTAAGTTCATCTCCAATGTCCAGTCCTCCACCAGGTTTGAAGGAGAGATCCATCAGATATTCCAGGAAGTTCTCCAAGCACATGATGGTGGTCTGAGTAGGAAGACTATCACCTGTGGCCATTCTCTTTCATGCAAAGGTGTTTGCCTAGTTGCATGTATGATGGATCACATCATTAACTCTATGGTGCACTTGTTGTGTAAAGCTATTACAGCCATTGACAGCGATGACATCCAGAACAAGGGTCCAAAATGCAAGGTTGCTAAAGGCCCAGTCACTTCATCGGTCTGGAAGCACCTCCTCCTGTCTATACAGATTGTCAGAAGTATGATGTCCATCTCTGCCTCGGATAACCTTTCCAGTCTCTTTTGCTCCTTATGAACTATTACATCCTTAAATGTGAACACAGAGCCATAGTCAGTAACTAGGTTCTGCTATCTACCACACCCAGACTAAGGTCCCCCACTCCTATGTCCAATGTGAGCATTGAATGCACAGCAACTGACCCATCAGAGTGGTACAGGCCAGTTCCACCAGTAACCGTCATAAGGCAGCTGGCTGTAGATTGACTCAGGTGTGCCTCCACTACACCATCTGATATGTGCTGGTAATACTTATAGCACATTGTGTGTGGATGTAAGTGTATCAGAATATGTGGTCATGTACCACACCCACCACACCATCCCATGTTTGGCTTCCACCATACATGTGTATTTGTACTGCTTTCTGCACTTGTATCCTGTCTGTCTTCCTTTGTCATTTCTATGCAGTGTGTGGGACCTATGTACAAGGCATCATATTGCTAAGTGCCCCAAACAAAAAAAAAAAAGTTCAACACAATTAATATGTTAACAACATGACCACTGCCAAATGTCGTGTGCAGCTTACCTCTCAGCTGTCCAGATTTTCACAGAATGTGCAGATTTTTGCCTTATATTTTTGGTCTGTTCCTCATAAAATTTGTGATTTTTCTGGCAAATTACTAGGATGGTCTCAGGACTGAAGTTACTAATTAATGATATACTTTTGTGTTTCAAACTTTATATCCTTCAGAAAAAATGCATGCTGATATAAATCCTGTTATTCTAGCAACTTCCAAAGTTTAAAAGAGCAGTATTTAAAATATGTCCCTAATGTTGTGCCTTTGTCCCCCCATTCTACCAGGCTTTGTCCAGATTTTTTTGTGCTAAGAGATTGAGAGGTATGATGTGCAGCCCTACTTTAGCAGGCATACAAAACAGGATTCTAAAGCCCACATCAAGCCATTTCTCAGTATGTTAGGTACAATGTAAGTGTTGCTACCTGGGTAACTATCTACAGAGTGGTATTCTTAAAAACAACCCAAACACCACCAACAGGGCAAGTGCACACATATGCAATGTACCACAGTCCAATAAGACATGTATGCCTTACCACAAATGTTTCAACTACCTCTGCATTCCACAAAAGTCTCATAGTCAATACGGTATCATGCTGATCAATAATCATTCAGAGCGAAGAGCTTTTATTCACTCAGTTCTAGAACTTGTAATGTATCATTTGTTAATGATGCAATTAAGGTTAATTGCCTCTGATTCACACATTGCAATGCATGGAATACAGTAGCTGAGCAATGTGCCTCATACCTGACCAAGAACACTCCTACTTGGCAACAAAGCACATTACACATGCTTGGGTGAGTTGAAGGCCCAAGAGACTGTAGGTGAATTAATCAGACATGCAGACCCTAGGGACACTATAATGTAAGAATGGACAGGGAAATGGGTTGTACAGGGTACATACACATAAGCTTGTGGATTTTTTTCACACCCCAAACAAAGCCCTGCACCACCATTCATGTATGAGTAACTATTGCTAGCAGTGAGCATTGTCAGTCTGCACTGCTCCCTATCGATGCCTTTCATGTGATGCCTGTAACATGTTCATAGGTTCATAGGTAGGTACTAGGCTATTGGCCCACTGCCTATACAAGCCTAGCCAAAAAGGTACCCTGGCTTTCGCCATCCAAGAAAATTATTTTCCTGTGCCCCTGTCAAGCAGAGCCACAGAGGTGATCCCCAGGGTGAATTTCCTATTTCCCATCCAATCATCAAGATTTTTCTTGAAGAGTGCTAATGAGGAGCTTTGTTTGATATAGATAGGTAGTTTGTTTCAGAGTATGGGAAGTCTCTGGGACAGGAATCCATCCCTCCAGCATGTTCTGTTTATTGTGGTGACAAGGTTTAGGTCCCTAGAGTGTGTAGCTCAGAGGGATTGGGATTTCTTTAAGTGGAGCATGTCCAGCAGCTCTGGGTTTGACATAGCTTTGTATGTTAGGCAGAGATCGCCTCTGAGTAGGAGATATGCGACAGAGTAAAGCTGGAGTTTTTTGAGATGATCTGCATAGGGCATCTGTTTGAGGCCAGTAATCCTCTTTGTGAGGTATTTCTGCAGCCGTTCCAGTTGTCGTAGATGTCTTGTGAGGTACATACCAAAAGGGGCATTGTACTCTATAATGGGTCTAATGAGTGACGAGTAGAGGGGATCAGTGACCTCTTTTTTCCTGGATGAGAAACCTTTTGTGATGGGGTGTGCCACATAGAAGGATTTCCTGACTACTGTTGCAAAGTGTTAAGTAGACTACCACATATGTGGTAGCTCATGGGTACAGAGTTTTTAACCAAAGGGGATGACAATGCACTTTTTGGGACTGAGCTTGAGGCCATGGCTTTGACACCAGGCATCTGTCTCAGTGAGGCCCCTTTGTAGGATGTCCACATCATTAGGAGTTTCAATTTTGGCTCCTAGTTTGCAGTCATCTGCAAACTTCATTAGACAAAGACCTTCTGTGTTAGTCTGTACTTCAGAAAAGTAGATACCAAACAGGGCAGGACCTTGGATTGAACCCTGTGGTACTCCACTTGTCACTGGTCTGAAGTCAGATTTGGAGTCTGCTATTTTCACAGTGTGGGTTCTGTCAGTGAGCCAGCTTGCAACCAATCTTGTGACATAGGGATTTATACCTAGTTTAGTGAGTTTATCTATAATTCCAGAGTGGGGGGTGGTGTCAAAAGCCTTGGTGAGATCTAACCACCATACCCTCGTCTACGGCTTTGGTGACTGCTTCAAAGAAGTCAGTCAAGTTTAGGAGACATGATCTGCCTTTTACAAACCTGAACTGGGTGGGATCCAGAGCTTGGAGATTACCAATGTCTTTGTTTATAAGTTCCATGATGATATGTTCCATGGCCTTGCAGACCATGCTCATTAGGCTAATGGGGCAGTAGTTCCCGGGGTCCATTGTAGCTCCCCCTTTGTGGAGTGGGATAACCGTCGATGTGCGCCATTCAGTGGGCACAAAGCCTGAGGCAAGGCTATGATTGAACATGGTGCTTAGGTGAGGTGCAAGTTCATTCTGTAGTTCACGTAGAAGGCAGCCTGGGATGTTGTCAGGTCCTATGGATGCTGTGTTCTTGGCTTTGGAGAGTGTGGGATTTACCTGTCTCATTGCAACTCTGTTACCATTTTCTTCCTGTCTGCAACCTGTGAAGTGGCCATGGATTCCATCAGCACTGACTGTGAAGGGGCTCCTATATAATGCAGGAAGGAGATAAAGATGTTTCTGGCCTTCCCATATAGGGATCTCTAGGGACGACATCTGTTGGAGAACTTATAAGGGTCCCCACTACAGAGTGGATGGCTGGCACTACCCTACTATAGTGTTGAATGATACTGCAAGCATCAGACACACTGATGAATAGTGCAGATACAGGCACAGAGACCTAAAGAGGCACCACAATCTTCTTAGTCAATGGGAAGACAGGATTTGGGAAAGTGCACCAGAGTTTAATAATAACTACTCATGACAAATGGTTACACGTGATTCATTAGGTGTAACTGTTCATCTATATGATGGACAAGTGAGTCACATATGTCTATCTATCCCTTTATTTTATGTTTTTCACCTCCTGGTGAAATTGAGGACAACAAACTGATATACCAATGGTGTATTGAGGATCTCTTCAGGCACAGGTGTACATATCTATCACTAATGTAATAGCGGCATATATTTTACCTGTCTATTATACTGATGATTTTTGCAGGTATGCTACTTAGGCTAAACATTACCTATGCTATTATATGCCCTGTAATACATTCCTTGGCAATTTAGGACTATCTATTTTCCCACTCATCTTAACTCTAGGAAGTGACACCAGTAGCATTTTAAGGGTGACTGGCATGACGGTGAGTAACCCACAGCCATGCCAGGTGTCAGTCTCCTTGGTACACATGAGTGTTTGTCACCCTACTTGACATGACCACTGTTCTATGTCATGTTGCACTGCAGCCACCAGGCACTTGTAGATTGTGCTTGAGACATACTTTTGTCTTTTGTGATGGTGTTCATGCAGGGTCCCATCTTGAAGGCCACATCTGCCATCTGAATATACCTCTATGGGGTACATCATGTGGAACCAGGTGTTTCTTCAGCCAGGTTCTTTGAACCTTGAGCCCACTGTTTGCAACACATGTGCTGTTCATATGACATACACACTGGGCTTATATTAGGGAGCGTGCTATCTTGTCCCATTTGACATACTGTTTGCTGCAAAACCATGTGATCTGACAGGTGTATTGCATTCCTAATAGTATCATCTCATCCAGTAATTGTTATGTCACACAGTGTCATACGTTAGCATTAATTTTTTTTTCTTCTTTTATGTATCCTTCTTAATTTTGTTCTTTTTTTCCTATTATTTGCTGTCACTTTATTTCTCCTGTATACCTCCATATCAAATGAGATACCTTTATAAAAAGGCAATAAACTCAAAACATTAGGTTGCACTATTACAAAACCTTTAAAAAGATTACTACAACATAATTTGCAATTATTAGATAATCTTCTGTTAAGTGAATATACAGAATCAGATCTAGGTCTTGTCTTTTGTAACACAAACCTAAAGACAAGATTACAACATACAATGAGTACTTGTTCAACACATTAATGATAGAAGCATATGCAATTAAATATCTGACATTCACTCAGAGATATGCAGTATATGCCAGGCATACTAGTCATTACAGAAATATAACTTAAACCTACTATAAAAGATGAACAAATCCTACCACTAGGTAACAAAATACTGAACATATATTATTTATCCAAAAGGGCTGGTTCTAACTTACAATTTTTCACAAAAATCAACAGACCATCTCTTTTAGATTGGCAATACTAAAGTCTGATACCACTGAAATATTCATCACAATCATAGTAGCTAATAATCAAAAAGTTCTCCATTGTGTTATAGTCTATCTAACTCAAAATCCTTGACAAGAATAATTTAACACTGAAAAACTCCCTTAGCGACAATTAATATCGAATATAACTTATTTACACTTTGTGACTATAACATTGACTGACTTTGCTGCTATACTCCACAAAGTGATGACTTCATGAATTATCTGTTTTGTGCAAGGTTAGCTCAGTGTACTTAATTTAATATTCAGTTGCATATTATTTCTGAGATTTACTCATACTATTTGACTTACATTAATGATTGTTTTAATTTCTTTAAATTCTGTAGTCACTGATTTTGATTATACTTTTTTTAATTCTTTAATCATTTGTAGCTGAGAATTGTTTGTTTCTTTCGGCTTTTCCCTGTTAGGGGTCGCCACAGCGGAACTCCGGTCTGCTAATGATTGGCAGTTGATTTTTACGTACCGGCTTGACAGGCCTGATGCACAACCTTCAACGAAGGTACGCCCATTCACGCATGTCTCCACGCAGAAAACGCTCTAGCTGAGAATCGAACCGGACAGCGTCTTACTGTGAGGCGACAATGCTACCGCAGCACCACAGATTCCTTACATGGCTATGCTATTAATGATTTGCTAAAGCACAAGTGTCTTACCCAGTTTGTTAAATGCTATGTATATATAAAGGTAATTCCTGATAAAGTTGGAGATGTGTTCCAAAAACATGTCAAAAATTGGATAATTTGCTTAGTATTATTAGCAGTAAACCTAAGCTTATTGACTTGTACAACTGGCACAACTTGAAAAACTTTTGTTACAGATATTAATGACAGGATTGATAAAAAAATAATATTAGGAAAAGTGCAAGTAGAACACATTTAGAAAAAGAAATATCCACTATCATTAAAAGTCACAAAATCTCTATTAAACACAATACTAACGATGACAATTTTGGAATTCAGGATACAGGTCCTTAGCAATCTGAAGATTCAGAGCGTGCACAAGAAAATAAAAAAGACAAGAAGAAGTTCATGACAAATAACTATGAAGAAAAAAATGACCAATATCTTTAATACAAAGAGAATATGTAACTGCATTGTTATGTAACACACAGAATACAGGGAATGATAACGCTGTTCAATCACAAAACATTCAGTCTACAGAAAATTACATTTTAAAACTGAGAAGGCAGAAGAAAGAAGGAAAAGGCAGGTGAAGAGAAGAAATCAAAATTCAGTTTGGAAGGATTAAAGGACATTACTCTAAAAAAAAAGGAGAAAAAACAAAGTTGACAGCATTGTGCAAACTGTGGAAGTACAAAGACAATTGAATGAGAACTGCAATCTTGCAAATTAAATAATCAATGAAAATAATGATATTAATAAGACAGGTTCCGGCACGTAGATCACGAGACAATGCCCGTGAGCTACATCACCAGAATCAGAAGGCCACAGCACCACTAGTCTGTAGAGTGGTGCAGCCGAAAGACAGATACACTGTGGGAAGAAACACAGCTCTGTAAAGCAGTGCAACAAGACGATCCCTAACGGCAGTAACTGGGCTGTTTCCTGACAGTGAAAACAGCCACTGTAGACAGAAGATCATTAGGGCAACAGCAAAATAAGAAAAATACATAAGCAGCATACCTGCAAGCTTGACTAGCAATCATACCCCAAAGATACTCCTAATTCCACATGTAACTCTTGCTGCCAGGAAGTAAAAGAGAAATAATGCCATTGCTATGTAATAACATACAGGGAAGCTGCAGCTATGATCTGCAGAAGCACTCACTTGCTTTAATAACACAAACAGTTTTACAGGCCTCCAAGCTACCTATGAAAAGCTTTCCCTTGGACCCTCGCATCTGCATAGCATGTATTCAATAGGTTAATGGGACTAGCCATATCCCAGATATATACTATAGGCAGCAGCACACCATTTTTTTAGTCCATCAATATACAAAATATATATGACACAGTCATACCTCAGTAAGACACAACTCCTGAATCCCAAGTGTATAGCTACAGTTTCACCCGTGCTTCACTACTCCTAATACTAGACATGCACACAGTCATAACTACCTGTATCCTAGTGATGGCTGAAGTATGTCTGGTCTAAATATAACAACATTGGCCATTACAGACTGCCTAACTACCAGTATAGTAACAAACACTGTGGAAAGTAACACTGGCACACACAGGAGTAAAAACCCACCTCACCTTCCACAGCAGAATGTTGAGTACTGGAGCAGCATGTGTGTAATGTGGGGGGTCACCAGACTTATCCTATGGCTGTTGTAGATGTGGTACACATGTATGTAGAGGCATGTAGGTAGGAAAGGGTGCTATACAGGGGAACATCCCTAAGTAATGTCTGTATGTGAAAATGAGATTGGGCCCCATACTCTGATTGGTCAAGACAGACAGCAGGGAGTTAAAGGGGACCTGTGCAGTAAATGCAGGGTCAGTGGTGTAAGAAAACTGGTTTGACACCTACAGGACTGTATATCACTGTCTGTCTCTGAGCTGTGTGGATTGGAGGTACAGTACATCCAGCAGGGATTATACCTAAGCAGCATTCAGGTGCTGTGCCCTGTTACACTGGATAAGATGGATGCTGAGAGGCCCTGTACAAGTGCTGCTGATATGATGGGTTTTGTATATGAGTACAGCCCAGGTAAGCTTGGCAATATATATTGGACGGTGCCTAGCCAAGGAAGCAAGCCAATGCTGGTACTGGAGGGATACCTATACCATTTAGAGTGTGAGGTGCTCTCCAAATGGTACTGAGCATGTATCAAGTGAAGAATAAAAGCCTGCAGAGGCATGTTATCACTGTTCACCAGGATGAGTGGAAAGAACTGCAGAAATCTGTGCCACACCAGCATGAGCCAGAGGCAACTAGTGCTCAAGTGGCTGTGCTGCATGTAGAACTACAACAGAGGGTGGGAAACAGCAATGATTTGCCTAGTCTGGTAAAGTAGAGTGTCCTTGGCATGGGGGATGACAATGTACCACAAGAGATGCCTTGCTCTGCCACCGTATGTTGTAGCATTACCAGAATATTGCAGTGGGCATGGGCATCTATGTCCATACCCCCGGCAACCCTTGCGGATATTGATGTACCCCGTTCCGAACTGTCAACTTTATCCTGTGTAGAAAGTTGGATATGGATGGGAAGGACTCTATAGTTCTGCTCACTACAGGGCAAAATCTGGCAGATCTGTGCAGGTCAGACATCATACTTGGGGGATGTCACCTTCCCAACATGTGCAGATGTGTGCTGCTAACTGTACACTTTACACGGATCTATTGGTACCCCACCACAGCCATGATTGTCCCTCTGGTGTAATGCCTAATGACACGGAAATCAGAATTCACATACAACAATATGTGGGAGATGCTTAAGGGTATGGCTCCAGATCAGGGATGAACCCTACATCCACAGTACAGTATGACTGATTTTGAGAAGGCAGCAATTCATGCCAGCCGTAAGGCATACCCCAAGAATATTTTGAAGGGTTGCCTACTCCATTTTGCCCAGATCATTTGGCACCAAATCCAACATCACCACCTTATGGCCTTGTATGGTACGGACACTGGATTCTCAATATCCATCTGCAAGCTGATTGTACTGGCATTCCTACCAGTAGATAATGTTGTGCCCACATTTCTGGAGATTGCGACTATACTACCTGACTATGCTAAGCCTATAGCTACATTTCTGGACCATCATTACATGAGTGGCCAACCAAGGAAATATGCATCCCAATGTTCAGCACAACAACGACTGCCATCTTCATACCCTTTGAAATTCTGGAATGTGTATGATACATCTGACATGGATTTTCCATGAACCAATAACCAGGTGGAGGCATGGCACCATCGAGTGAAAGTTTTACTTCGATGCCAAACAGTACAGCTTCATAAACATCTGCCAGTTCTACAACAGGAAGAGAACCTGACAGATAACAATAGGGAGCCACTTTTGAGGGGGATGCCAGTGACACCACATAGGAAGGCTATTGTTGTAATGGAGCATCATCTAAAACACCCCCTGCAACATAAGTGTGACTACAGCAATGTGCAGGATTTCTTACATGCTGTAGCACATTTTTACAAGTTGACTGTAGTTGCATCTGGTACAAACAATGCACTTCACACACCACTTTACATGTTGTGTTAATAAAGGCTGTGCCCACAGTACACAGGTTTCACAGTACCACCTTTATGCCCCCCTGGCATATGAATACACTCACTTGTACTGCAGACAATGACACCTGTTGGCTTCTTGGGGGTGTAGGGTCTCACACTATGAGGGTTTGTGTCTGCCACCTATGGACGTGGTGCAGGGGGATGTATTATGCCGAAAGGGAATTGTTCACAGGCATTTGTCACTGCAGCTAAACTGCCATCTTGCCATGTGTCCACATTCAGCTGTCTCACAGGTGGGTGTCACACCGCCTACATGCTTGAATCCCAGTAAGATGAATGTTAATAAAAATCGTTCATTTGTCTTATTGATTTCACTGTTTTCATTGCTTATTTCATTTGTAAGATTACAGTACTGAATCAAAAGTAAGAGTTTGTTCAGATTTGGTCTGAAATGATGTACTAGAAATTGGAGATTCATTTATTAGAGGACCTGATCCATTTACAGAGAGGATAATGATCATTGAACAGTGCCATGCTTGCCAGGAACAAACACACAGGATGCAAGTAATACCTTAGAATGCCTTAATGTAAGAAAGTACGGTGATGTTTTTACTCATATTGGTACTAATGATATCATCCTAAAGGACTCTTTGACTACTAATAGGGAACTTACAGCCCATTTAGGTAGCATAGCTTGTGCAGGTGTTAGGACAGATATTTCAGAAATCACATATGGAAGGGAGACTCAGGTCAGTGTGAATGAAAAGATTTTTGGAGTAAATACCTACATGAAAAAATGACCCATTTATAGAAGTGGATATATTCATAGGTGTGTACTAGGCTAATGGCCCTAGTGCCTTTACAAGCCTAGCCCATAGGATTTCCCTGGCATCGTGCCACCTGACTGTAGTTCCTAGTGCCTCTGTCGAGCAAAGCCATTGGAGTGATCCCTGGGGTAACTTTTCTATTTCCCTTCCACTCACCAACATTTCTCTTGAAAAGGGCCAGTGAGGTGTTCTGCTTGACATGCATGGGAAGTCTGTACCATAGCATGGGCAGCCTCTGGGTTATGAACCTGTCCTTCCAGCATGTTTTGTTGATTGTGGTAATGAGGTTGAGGTCTCTGGAGCATGTGGTGCGAAGGGATTGGGATTTCTTTAGATGTAGCATTTCTAACAGAGCTGGATCAAACATGGCTTTGTAAGTCAAGCAGAGATCGCCTCTAAGTAGGCAATATATGACAGAATAGTTGCAGTTTTTTTAGTCTGTTCATATAGGACAAATGTTTAAGGCCTAGGATCCTCTTTGTGAGGTACTTCTGTAGCCTCTCCAGTTGTTTCAGCTGTTTAGTGAGGTACATGCCAAATGGGGCATTGTACTCAATAACTGGCCTAATGAGGGAATAGTAGAGGGAGACAATGGCCACTTTCTTCCTGGATGCAAAACCCTTAGTAATGAGATGTGCCACAAAGAAGGACTTTCTGACCACAGTGGCAATGTGGTGGTCAAAATAGAGGTTGTTGTCAACCTGTGTTCCCAGATCTCTTATAATGCCTTCTGTGTTCAGTGGACTACCATCGATGTGGTAATTCGTGGGATTTTCCCAAAGGGGATGATGACACATTTTTTGGCACTGAGCTTAAGGCCATGGTTCTGTCACCAGTCATTGATCTCAGTGAGGCCTTTCTGTAGGATGTCAACATCACTCTGGGAGATAATAATAGCTCCCAACTTGCAATCGTCTGTGAACTTTGTCAGCCAGAGTCCCTTCATGTTGGCCTGGACTTCAGAGAAGTAGATACCAAACAGGAGAGGACCCAGGACCGAACCCTGTGGGACTCCCCTCATGACTGGTCAGTAGTCTGACTTGGAGTCAGCTACTTTCACACTGTGGGTTCTACCTGTGAGACAGTTTGTAACCCACCTAGTGACATAGGGGTTGATGGCTAGCTTAGTGAGTTTTTCTATGATTCCTGAGTGGGGAATGGTATCAAAGGCCTTGGCCAGATCAAGGTAGGCTGTATGAACCACCTTGCCTCCATCCACAGCTCTGGTGACTGACTCAAAGAAGTTGACCAAGTTGAGCAGGCATGATCTACCCTTCACAAAACCAAACTGTGTGGGATCCAGAGTTTGGAGATTCCCTATATCCTTGTTTATTAAGTCCATGATGATGTGTAGAGTATCCAAGCCTAGCTTTGGGCACGTATGTATTTAGACAGGATGTGGTCCACTTGTCAATGCACAGGAAGATAATTTTTCCAGCAGATATATTGCAGTCTTCAAATAACACAAGACAGGATTTTTGCCAGCTCAGATATTTAACAGTTCACATATAGCAATATTTGATGGATCTGTGGAAGTTGCTATTGTTAAGTGCATTAATAATATATTTTTTATTACTGGAAAATTTATGACATTCCCACAAGACTGGTGTTGTTATTGCTTATGAACCATATTTAAAGAACAATGACTGGAAATCAGTTTTGTCAGGGTATAAATGTCTTTATTGTAACTGATAGTCTAAGAAAAATTAGGTGGAAATGTTATTATAGGGATTAAAAATTACTGAAACCCACAAGAAACACTGCTGCACCACAGATTATTCACAAAAGGTAGTAAAAATGTATTATTGCACCAATGGTAATACACTGATTGAGCACTTTCTTCATTCCAAACAGGGACTTCATCAGAATCTACCATTAAAACCATGCCTTCTCCTTATAGACCCCCCAATTTAATGACATCATAACTTGAATACATTTTAAAGAGATATGCATTAAAACAAATACAACCTTACACATTATTAAAACAATCAAAAGTTGCACTTAGACACAAAACACCATACTAAAACAATATTGCTAAGGGACATTGTTATCATAAAACAATGTTTTAAAAATTGTGTATTTAAAAAAATATTTAAAAAATGCAGCCTTCCTGTTCAATATAGCCTTTATCAATTGTCAAACTACAGGTGTGATTTATCTGGCCATGTGTATATCCTGTCCCAGTTTTTACATAGGTAAAACCGAGAGAAGGTTGAGGGACAGGATATATGAACACATGTACCAAATATCCACCTGAAATAATAATAATGCCCTGTACAAACATTCCTGTGTATGTACTAATTTTGCAGGATTTAAGTTTGGTATTTTAGAGAAAGTTTTACCAAATCCCAGGGGGGTGATTTTAGAAGTCACATTGAAGAAAGAGAGGTTAGATGGCAAATAAAATTACAGGCCAGTCAAGATCCAGGATTAAATGAAATTATTTCTATAAAACCTATATTGAACAGGAAGGAACATAATATGTATCTCTTTAAAATGTATTCAATTTATGATGTCATTAAATTTGGGGGGGCGTATATAAGGAGAAGGCATGGTTTTAATCGTAGATTCGGATGAAGTCACTGTCTGGAGGGAAGAAAGCGCTCAATCAGTATATTACCAATGGTGCAATAATAAATTTTTATTACTTTTTGCGAATAATCTGTGGTGCAGCAGTGTTTCTTGTTGGTTTTAGTGGATTCTACACTGCTTTTGGCTTCAGTATTTCTTGTTAGGGATTAAAAATTGTTATGAGACCTGTAATCATTACACATTCGATGATAACACCAATACTGCAGATTATATAACTGTAACAATAAAGGCAACCCTGGAATAGATAGCAATAGTTGGAATGTGTAGGCCACAAAGTCAAGTGCTGATGACTTACAGAAATTCATACATTTCATACATCAAACAAAGGAGGGCATATAATAGTGGCTGGAGACTTACATTTACCATTAACAGAATGGAATAACATTGATTCAACAACATTAGTAAAATTATTTACAACACATGTTCAGGAACAACAATTACTGTAGACTGTAAAAAATACCAGGAAGCAGAACATTCTGGACATTGTGTTCCTAAGGAAATTACTTTTATTTCATGTCAGGTTTTATCACCATTGATATGCAGATATCATGAGGTTATAAAGATTAAATTACTGCAAGATATTTTCTGCTAAGCTGAAATCTAATGCAATGTACAAAAGATTGATAACATACAATATGGAAGCAAAACAGTTTGTCCTAATAGCATCCAGGTAACTTCAGAAACTGAAATTAAACTAGATTTATATTGAAAAAGAACTATTCAAACTGGGCTCAAACAAGGCATGAGGAGGAGATGGAATTATTTATAATGACCTGAGAACACTTCAGCATGAACTTATATTTGTGCAAATATATATATATATATATATATATATATATATATATGTGGATATATTTTTTATATATATATATATATATATATATATATATATATATATATATATACACAGACACACACACACACACACACACACACACTTATATCAGTACTATTATATTCACTAGGTCATTTAAGTAGGAGAAGATTCCTCAGGATTAGAGGCATGTACTTTTAAACCCATGTTTAAGGGAATTGGTAATATAGTAAACCAAGAGTCATACACACCCATATATTTATTGTCTTGTTGTGGAACAATGATGGAGAATGCTATTTTATATAAATTATTGTCAGAACTGGGATGTGAAACTGCATATCATCATGCATATGTTGAAAATATATCTATAATCACCTATAATGTGATGTGCTATAATAATATAATATCAGCTATAAATGAGAAATTCTGCTGGAATGTAATTTATATAGACTTAACATCAACCTTTTATTGGGTCATACTCAAAACACCATTGAAGTTAGAGCAATGTGGTATTGATGTAATCTTGGTAAGATGAATAGCTGCAATGCTTACATATAGAACATGGCCAGTGTCATACAGCAACTGGAAAGGTGAAATTTTGGATTACAGTTAGGGTGTCCTGCAGGGCTCTGTCCTAGGCCCATACATGTTTAGGTTGTACCATCCAGATCCATCCTTTTCATCTGAGGTGCCAGTCTATATACAAATGACTTGAAAGTGGATAAACTGATTACATCTGTTATGGGGATAGGGCATGTTTCCAAAATAATTAAACTGACCATTTGGGCTCAAGAGAATAATATGCTGATAAATATATCAAAAACTAACCATATGAGATTTGGGAGACATAGACTGAAGTCATACTTCTCAACCTCTCAGCTTAATAGGGACATATGTTAAATATTAATGTTATAAACTTAGTTGCAAGAATAATAGGATTTCTGTCAGCATGCCTTTTCTGGTGGATATGAAGTCAGAAACTCAAATACATATCATTATTTAGTGACGTCAATCCTCGGTGATTTGCTAGAAAACCACACATTTTTATGAGGAACAGACCAAATACACAAGGCAAAAATCTGGATATTCTGCTAAACTCTGTACAGTTAAGATATTTGATTGAAGTGTAATTATTAACACAGTACACAGTCACTGACATTGTAGATTCAATTAAGGACTTGGGCATATGGGTAGTGTGAAGGCTGCCAGCCTAGCCAGATAGAATTGCGCAGATAATTCTATCATTTGTAAATATAAATGTAAACTGCAGGCGTGTTATCTTAAATGTAAATAAATACTGTTACATGTAGAACTCGAAATAAATGTGACAACAGTGCACTCTACTGACCAAAGTAAAGCATGTGGTGACCCTTTGAAGTAGACAGTGGTGCTGAAAATTCTAAATGAAGAAATTCTTTCTATTGCTTTAACCAAGAGTTAAATTGCTAGATTTAAACATGCAAAAGTATTTTTATTGCTCTGTTCCTGACCAGCTGCAAGATAAAAGGGAGATGTTAAGACTGTAAATGCAGTTAATGTATAGCCTGGGAACTCCATGAAACTGTAAAAGATGCTGTAACATTTATCAGAACTGCAATAGAAATTTAAACAGAGAAAATCAGAAGGCATTAAGCATTTTTGTCTTGATCATCCAACTCACAGCACTGCTTCTTGCTCACATGTAAGTTAACTTAGACTTGTGTTTTCTTTTAGAGATAGCTAGAAGCAAGAAATATTAGACTAAGTGTTTTTCTGTGATGTCAGAACTGTACTACTGAATTATTTTAAGTATTTCTGTGTGATCTTTGAACTCTTGACTAGCACTGACTGTGTAGTAGAAAGTATTGTCTTGTGGTTTTAATTATTTATTATTAAATGTTTTAAAACCTTTTAACTGTGGCTGGTTTGTGTAGAGATAATTTAAGCTGTAGATTACATTGCATATTTATAGTGATTACTGTACCAAGTCACTCTAATCAGCCTTGACTATTTAGTCACATCTACCAATTGGGCCTTTGAGTAGCTGATAAATATTAGCTGGGTGGTGGCAGCAGTTACTACTATATAGTCTGGGTAAAAGGGGCACAGCTGGAGAACCTGTGCCAGCCTTCCCCAGAAGTGTCTGTGTGGTTGTGTAAACTCTTATCTCAAAGTGTGGGTGTGTCAGCTACTTGGGCAGGGACACAATGCACTGGTTGGACAGAGAGGGTGCTGGAGATTTTAGCTTGCCCAGCTAGGCTGAGATCTGAACCCTGTAGCTGTGCCATTGGGGAGTCTTATTGGGGATCTGGGGAGCAAGGGAGCGATCAGCCCTAGACTGACTGTGATCTTTGTGTGCTCTTAAGGGAAATGGCACTTTACTGTGTGTATTTTTTATCCTTTCCTCTCATATGAGATTCCCCCTCTGGTGTTAGTGGTGAAGATTGAGGCTCCTTGATTGCTGGGCCAGGGCACGGGCATCACAGGTAGATCCAGCTTTGAGTTTTTCTAATCATATCAACCAAGTGGTTAATGATAGCTATAAAACTACAGGCTGTATAAAAATATTTATAAAATCTAGGAAATCAGAAATGATAAAATCAATGTTTGTAAGTTACATTAGACTCAAACTATAGTATGGAATAACAGCATGGAAACCTTATAAGAAAACAAGCATGAGTAAATTGAATTGAAAAGAGTATGGCAGAAACACACAAAAGGCATCCATGGATGTGAAAATTTAAACAAGTATGAAAGATTAAAATGTCTCTACATATAATATGTCTCATGAATATTTAAGAGGAAACCTTGTTTATGTATATAGGTCATTCAGAGAGAAGTACCTCTGAGGATGTTTGGGGTTATCAAAGAGTAGCAGAGAATCATCTAGCAACCAATGCAGTAGATGGATGTGAGAGAGAGTAGCCAATGTGTGGAACAGACTAGTCAGTTATATTAAAGCAACCCCTAATTTAGATATTTTTAAAAACAACGCATTTTGGTATTAGCAGTTTAGAAAGGCATTATTGCTCATTCCTAAAATATGTGGATATATGTATGCATGTAACAATGTGATTGGTCAGGGTGATGGATGGCCAACTGTATCATGCCTTCTAACACTTGGCACACAGGGAATTTTCCCCGTTTGCCCCATTGTAGCTACACTACTGATAGATAGATGGATGGATAGATAGATAGATAGATAGATAGATAGATAGATAGATAGATAGATAGATAGATAGATAAATAGATAGAAAATGTGTGCTTATATTGAACTCTTTGATTCCTCTACTAAAAATAGACACAACCATAGTCCAGTAGAGTGGTTAACTGCTAGAACAAAAAAAGAGAAATGTTGATATAATACCTAAAAGCAAAGGAAAAAGTCATAGCCATGCATCTCTGCAAAGTTACAAAACTCTCAGAAGTAGATATACGATCATTATACTCATTGACAAGAAAAAATGCGTTATTAGCTTACAAAATACACAAAAAAAATTTTTAATTATTCTGTCAAAGTATAAATTCCTTTATAGCTCCATGAAAAAGACTCAACTAAATTAATTTCCCAATGGTTCACTTTACAATCCAGTTTGTAAAATAAAATCTTGTTTCATTAAGTCATTCACCAGTATAAATTGTACTAACAACTCATGACAAAACAGCAAAACATAGCAACAAATAAACATGTATCTTTTAACCAATTCACAATATCTGTGTCTCAAACATTTTGTTTTTCAAAAAATAAAACCTACTACAATAGGCACAGACAACTTACCATGTGAATGTTTTTGATTGGCTCCTGAAGCCATAGCTTACCCCCACAACTAAAACTGATAAAAAAGCGGATCACACACGATGAGAGAACTGGAACACAGGTTTAATATTCCACAAATAAAAACCACAGGTACACGTAAGCGCTTTCGGCTGATTAAAATAACCCGCCTTCTTCAGACAAGAGTTGGGTTACAGAATTAGTATTATATACACCATTATTAAACAAATGGGGCCTATCAGGCTAAAGTGCATTAGTGCTTGTTGCAATAACCATGACAACCTTAAAAGAGTTTCATCTCAGATAGAAATGGTAATAATAAACAATTAAATTGTGTTTGCTGTATGATGAAGTCGTCAGTCAAACGTTACTACCATGAATCAATGTTATGAATAAGAACTAATGGTTATTATTAACCTTACGCCTAATTATTTGTTAAATGTCAAAAATGTTTTTAAACAGGATCATATACAGTTCGTTGTCACTTTTTCCTTTTTGACAAGACAAAGTTAATTAGTTATGAAAAAATGAAACTTATTATGAAGGATTGTTTCATAGAAAATTAAACCCCCCAAAAAAACTTAATAAATGACTTGTCATTTAGTTATTTAAGTTATTATTGCTTATGTTTGTTGATTATGCCACTAAATATAAATTATGAATTACCAAGAACTCCAGTTAAAAACAATCCATGTTCTAAGATTAAATTCATACTGACATGAAGAAAAAACCAATGTTATACTTGTTGTTATATTATCCAATATGTAAAATATACTAAATTATAGCCTCTAAAAATACATACAAAAAGAGGCTGCATAATTTACGAATAAATAAGCCATACATTATAATGACAGGCTTATTACATGTACACAATACAGCAAGTGTGTTCAACACCTGGAAGCCAAAAAGTTTTCAAACATTTAGCGCACAAATGTGTGGGTGTATTTATGCATGTCAATGAAGGTGTTATGTTAAAAAAACGTAAAAAACAAAAGCATAAATATGCATATGTAGCCACATATTCCTTATTACATAGTGTCTTAAACTAAGTTGTAAAAATACCCTACTGATGTTTACCTATTGTAGGATAACCATTTCAAGACACATTTTATGGATACACATTCATTTATGCCTGGAAATACGTGAGCTCTAGTTCTTATCTGCCATAGCAGTTCATCTATTTCTAATAGGATCTTCCATGGCCCACCCCTTAAGTCGTTCTCCCTATGTTGCAAGACAAAAAAGTAGAATGCATGCCCTGGATACTCTAGGCAATGTCTCGAGAGGGCATTGTTGACATCTGCCTTCCTGATGGCATACTGATGTTCATAAATCCTGTTCTTTAGCTTTCTCTCGGTTTTCCCGATGTAGAAAGCTTTACAGGAATTGCATAAAGCTGCATATATAACAGCTTTTGATTCACATGTGTAATGTCCATTGCATTTGTAATCATTGCCATTAATATTACATGCTTTAGCTACTCTGATATGTTTGCATTGAGAACATACCCCCACAACTATTCTGATCAAAAGATAGATCATCAAATAATATGAAAAAATTCCTGCATATAATGTCCTCCACAATTTTGGAAACTCTACAGATGTATCTAACTTTCAACCTGTTGCAATTCTCTCCACTATCAAAAATACTCAAAAGTACCTTCACAAATACTAGGTCACTTACTATATAATAATTTCATGTCTCCTTCACAACACATGTTCAGAGCTGGACATAGTAATCTCACCACATTACACCCACATTACACTTATTTTTTATTACTGTAAAATAATATGAGAAACAAAGAAATGCTAGTATCAACTGCGCTCCCGGATTTACTTAAGGCATCTGACACAAATACCACCATTTTCTTACAGTAAGTCATGCTAATCTACGACTCAGTAAGACTATAAAAAAATGGCTTAAACATCATCTTAACAGCAGACCACAATGCATATGATGACTTGGCACATATTCATCAGCTACAACTGTAGATGTGCCTCATGGTTCCATACTAGGTCCTCTACATTTAACATATGTATCAATGATATATACAAATCATTATCTAACATTAAACTCCTTCAGTATGCAAATGATTCAGCTCTAATATGTGTTGTAAAACCCACAGCTCAACTTTAAACCATCGCTCAGCACTCCTTCTACCTTACTAAGCAATGGGTAATGAACTTTCAACTGCTGCTAAAAAAATTAAATTACTTCTGCCTAACCCTCAACATACTCGGGTATTAATCACAGCAAAAAATAACACCCACATAAGAAGTAATAACTGATGGCAAACTGAAATTTGTTCACCATATAAATTATGTAATTTTAGATGTAGACAGAAAACTAGGTGCGCATTACAAATCCAATATGTTTCTTACGAAACTGACTAGCATCTAGTAATCCTTTCTTACTCCCTTGCTGTAATATGCTTCTGTTATTTTTAGCAATGTTCAAATTACATAAATTCACAAAGTAAAGCTTTTGGTACTTATGTATTATCGCAACCAGATTTTTGCGGTTGCAAATAGCGCCAACTTGCAGACAAACGAGTAGCTGAAAGATTCCTAACTGCTAAGCATAGTCCTTACTACTATCCAAAATGTTTACATGACTTTAAGGAACAGGAACAACTTAAGAAATCTTCTTCCTGTTTTCCATGTATTACAGACACACACATGAGTTGTCATGGCTGGTGTCATACTATGTGTTGGAATATTTTCACATTGGGCAACAAATCCTTCACAGAAGGAAAACACAGAAATGCTAAGTTTGCTTTTGCTAAACTTGGTCTTTGTTTTAATCAATCTTTTAAGAACCATTGTATTGTTAATGAATTGATATTATGAGGGTGGATATTCTGCACTTGTATAAATGTCTTTCCGTGGTAAACCCCTTACATGTTTTATTACTGTGTTTCAGTCATTTTGGTGTTTACTTAATTGCCCAGAATTGGAAGGGTGTCAGTAACTTTGCGGTCATTTTGACTGTTGCCATTGTAAAATGAAGGTGGAGGTGATCTGTAGTGTAACTGACATCAGCTAGTATAAAGGTTTTGAAATGCAGAGGACAATAGGTAGCCAGTCTGTTGAGTATTTCAGTAAAACAGGACTTTGAAAAACTGATCCTACAGAGTGAGAAAAGCAGAGGACAGAATTACAGCAGTGCTTCAGAAGTATCAAGAAGGGAGTTGTCATCTGACTGATACAGAATAAAAAAAAAATTACTTATATATATAATGTCATTGAATGCCCTGAACTGCAGTCATTACTTTCGGGAATAATTCAGAAATGTTGAAATAATTGCATATTACTGTTTTCTCACAACATGTGTTGCTCCGAGAAAGAACCGCGCAGCAGGCAGACTTGAAAGAAGAGTAATGCTGCCATTGAAGTGTGGAAAGAAAGACGAACAGTATATTTTTTAAATTTTATTGGCATAACTACAGAAAAGACAATGTTTTGGTGCAAGGACACACATTAGACTACATTTCTCCAACATTAATGACAGTATTTCAAGATCGTTATATGGTTTTCGCAACTGCAAAAATCTGGTTGCAATAATACATAAGTATCGAGCTTTCTTATAACAAAATAGCTAAATTTGCCATCAGATGAGTCAATCAGACTCATCACTGTCTAATATTTTAAGCCTGAATTTCAACAAAACATCACATTCTTGCAACTAAAAATGACTGTAGCTTTACCATCCTGAGAAATTTTCTGCCCTAAGGGACCTGGTTAGAAAATACAGCCCAACAAGAATATTAAGATATTCTAGTACAAATAATGTCATTTGTTCCAAATCAAACACTCATGCAAATTAGCTAAACTCTAGAACTATTTCCCAACATGCATACGTTTTTAGCAAATCTAAAAACGTAATAAAAATGGGTCTGTCAATGTGTAAGATAATATTCATAGCAGGTCTTCTTTCTTAATGCCTTTGCACTGAACCAAACTCAACGAATCATACCTTGATAAAGTCTAATAACTGTACATTTTTAAAGATTCATGTTACTCATTGGAATACATTCACAACTCCTACAGAGCAAAAACAGTAGCAATGCAAACAATGAGCACATGAGGGTGAAGCATAAAATACTGAACAACCTAAAAGCAAGTCTTGTGCTGCATCCCCCATACCCCCTGCTACTTTACATATACCAACTCTGAGACTGCATAACAGAAGGAAAAGGAAACTACCCCAGTCCCCTTTATGCTGCAGTCTCACACAACAAGCTACCCGCTTTTTTGTACACAGAAAAGCCGGTAGTAACTGCATTCTAAATTCTGTGTTTTAACCTTCTGCACTCAATCTTTCAGTCGTTGCTGTTTTTTTTTTTTTTTTTTATTTAAAATACTGAACATATCCTCTTACTTACTGAATCTTTTTTATCCACTCTATAGATTGTATGTAAAATTCTTAGCCTATAAAGAAAAAATGTGTGGGAACAATATAGGTGGGTATACTTTCCAATTAGAATAAATGCCACCTTGGATTTATTATGTTCAAATATTAGTAGTAGCCTTCATTATATAAGATCCCTCCCTCAAATGGCACTTCAGACCACTGCCCTAGAATTTACTATAAATTCATCCATTAATCATTGTAAGCTTGCAACAACTAGTTATGATTGTAATGTTTTCATGGAACACCACA
This sequence comes from Protopterus annectens, assembly GCF_019279795.1. NCBI lineage: Eukaryota > Metazoa > Chordata > Ceratodontiformes > Protopteridae > Protopterus > Protopterus annectens. Next base: position 535,175,270 of record NC_056732.1, on the reverse strand, counting down.
CAATGTATAGAATACTAGGTTTAGACTGGAATTTTGAATTTCAGCATGATCCTTCATCAATATGTGCTTTGTTTTAAACTACACATCAAACAATTGTGAATTCCTCTTAAACAGTTACAATTGCTAGCCCATAGCATGTAAAGCCTCCTTGGTGGAAAAAGAAAGTACAGTTTATACAAAAAAGTTTAGGTTGTAGTGCTTAGGGGGCATTAAACAAAACATGTGAAGACCTTAAAATGTCTATCAGGATCTCCAAAGCTGCCTATGAGGTTTTTCTGAGCTATGATACAGAATTAAAATTGCCTAGACATGGTAAGGTCTTGCCGTGTCTAATTATGGTGGCTTTCAAAAAAGCAATTGCTAAAAAATGGAAATCAAAATCCTAACCAACTATACTAGAAGTAGTAAATATAGCAACAGAGATAAAACAACTGGAACTGAGATATTTAGAAAAGGGTAGGAGTAAAGTGCATAGAAAAAAATGGGAATTGTGGGAACAATACATACAGGGGAGGAAGGAGTTTTAAAAGAAGGAAGGGTTTAAATTAGCTAAATAATATTTGACTAAAAATGATTGGGTAGATTATAAGTGATGTATAATATTTGCAACTGAGTGTGTCATTATGGTTTGTGAAGTAAAATGCTTACAACTAGGATTGTGTTGGAGTGGTTTGTTTTCATTTATATAAATGTATGATTGCCTATGTCATAAGTGATGATTTAATAAAGATGTTTCTTTAAAAAATAAAGCAGGAATTGAATAATTTATGTAATGTTGCTTATGTTATATGATATATAGCAATATATGTAAAGTATAATGTTTGTAAATGTGAACTTGTTAATACAGTTTGATTACGTTTATATAAATGTAAATTTGCCCATGTCACAAGTAATAATTCAATGAAGGTGTTTAAAACATTGCCAGTGAGGATACACTAATGAAGCATCTTGACCCAAATACATTTTATAATATTGTTAATAATGGCTAGAATGTACATAGTATAATAAGCCCTATATTAAATGAGGCTGCCCTCATTACTGACAGTAAGAGCAATGGTGAATTAGTGAACATTTGTTTTGCATCATTAATAATGCCAAAGAACACTCCTTTGAAGGATGTTTCAGTTACTAAAAGTCTTCATCAATATTTTTATTTATTTATTTATTGAAATTTGTTAACCAGGTTAGTCCAACTGAGCCTGGGACCCATTTTCAGTGGAGACCCGAGGAGAAAAGCTCCAAAAATAATACAAGTAACTATGATATTTACAAAATATTAAAGTAGAGTCACATAAATATAGTACAAGTCAAACATTTGTGCACAGCAGCACAATGCATAGGTAAAATGACAGTTAACAAGTACAATTTCCAAAATTTAAGAGCAACAGTATATAGCATATTCTAAATTATCTGAAGATATTATTAAATCTGCCCTATATGGGATAAAAAAAAAGTTTGCTCATACCTGAGTTAATACCAGGCTGTTTTATTAACAGTCTTAAGAACAACTTAATAAGGCCAATAACCAATGTATTTAACATGATGCTACAAAATAATATGGTTCTGGTTACCTGGAAGTCAGCTTATGTCATGACAATGTATAAGAAAGGCCCTCATAAGCTTGACTTCACTTATAGGCAAGTTTTTTTTTAAAGGCACATGCTTTCCATATTAACTAACAGTGGGAATTACTCAGTCCTTGCAAATCTGAATTACACAGTCCTTGCAAATCTGAATCAATATGGTTTTATTAAAAAAACTATCAACACTAACCAACCTAGTACAATTTTATGAAGCCATCAGTGTTACATTTGATAAAGTCATTAGCTCTGTTGTGTAATATTTCGACAGCTCCAAGGCCTTTGATAGCATTCCTCATACTAAAATTAT
>NC_056732.1:535093380-535168380 GCF_019279795.1 Protopterus annectens | reverse complement strand
TCTGGTGTCATTCTAAGGGGATCCAGTATCTGTCTGCCTGAGATGATGTGATTAACAGATCTTGATGTTTTGCCAGAGATGGCCTGCATCTGTCACCCCATGAGCTTCCGGATACTGGCCAAAGCTCTTGCCACCCCTGTAGTGCCTTTTTTAGGTGGTGTTCCACCGACCAAATTATCACCATAACAGCTACTAACAAATGCAATCTGAGGGTCATGCTGCTCAATGCTAGAAGTCTAAATTTGAAAATGCACTCACTTGAAGCACTCCTTAAAATGGAGAACATCGACATTTGTGCTGTAACAGAGACCTGGTTCAAGGCAGCAGAAAGCACTCCTGCACTACCAGGCTATAACTCATTCCACACCTTTCGGCCCCAGAACTTGGACCAAAGCTCCAAAGGCGGTGGTGTTTCCATATTCATAAACAATACGCCACCTCCAGACTAGTAGCCCAGCATAACACATCAGAGATACTTCAGGTGCAGCTAACATTGGGTAAGACAGTGATTCATTTTGCAGCCTGCTATAGGTCCCCAACAATGTCCCAAGACTCACACTCCATGTTCCTAAGCACATTGGAGAATATTAGGGTCCAACCTAACACTCTCATAATGGGTGACTTCAACTGCCCCTCCATTAATTGGATAAACTACTCATGTACCAATACACTTGCCCAGCGTTTCCTGGAATTAATTAATTCAAATGCCCTGGACCAGCTCGTTCTTACTCCCACTAGAAGTAGCAACATCCTTGACCTGGTCATTACTAACATGGGCAACCATTGCTCTACACCAATAGTTAACTCCTCCCTGGTTAGATCCGACCACAAACTAATCACCCTGGTAATCCACATCCCTCCCACCCCCCCAACCGCAAAGGTAATCACCATGGAAAACTTCTCCAAAGCTAACTTTGGGCTCCTAAAAACAGAGGTGGTTAACTTCATGGCACCCATGCAAATGGAGAATAGTTGCATGACTGCTGAGTCATACACCAATGCACTGTACAAACACGTACACAAATGCATGGATCTCACCATACCCAACAGAACCAAGACACTTTCCTACAAAAAAAGGAAGCCAATCTGGTAGTCCCCTGCCATAAACAAATTCTACAACAGAAGGAGGAAACAGATGTGGAATAAGGTGAACTCCCAAGACTGGAAAAACTCCCCTATCAGCCTCAACAAAAAGTTGTGATCACTCATCAAATCCTCTAAAGTAAGCTATGAAAACAGAATTGCAGCAGTTAGTAAAGACAACCACAAGGCCTTCTATAGTTATGTAAAGAATCTCCATGACAATACCCAGATTTGCTCAGAGCTACTGCACAATGGTACCTCCTATACCAAGCCAACAGATATTGCCAATATACTGGCCAACAGATTCAGCGCCAACTTTACTCCTCCCCCCCAAAGGACCAATCACAATACCAGTAGATTACCAGGCACCCAGTATTACTGCTGCATAGGTTAAAACAGCACTGTTCAAGGCCAAGAATACAGCTTCCGTGGGACCTGACAATATCCCTGGCTGTGTTCTACATGAACTATAGAGTGAACTGGCACCTCACCTGTGTGCCCTGTTCAATCACAGCCTCCCCTCAGGCTTTGCCCCTACCGAATGGTGCACTGCTACAGTCATCCCTCCCCACAAAGGAGGAGCGACTACAGGCCCTGGCAACTATCTCCCCATTAGCCTAATGAGTCTGATATGCAAAGCTATGGAACGCATCATCATGGATGTAATAATCAAGGGAATATCCAGACTCTGGATCTCACACAGTTTGGTTTTGTGAAGGGTAGATCATACCTGCTGAACTTGGTTGACTTCTTTGAGTCAGTCACCAGACCTATGGAAGAAGGCAAGGTGGTTCATACAGCCTAACTTGATCTGGCCAAGGCGATTGATACCATTCCTCATTCAGGAATCATAGAAAAACTCACTATGCTAGGCATCAACCCCTATATCACTAGGTGGATTGCAAACTGGCTCAAAGATAGAACCCACAGTGTGAAAGTAGTGGACTCCAAGTCAGACTGCCAGCCAGTCATGAGTGGAGTCCCACAGGGTTTGGTCCAGGGTCCTCTCCTGTTTGGTATCTACTTCTCTGAAGTCCAGGCCAACACAAAGGGTCTCTGGCTGACAAAGTTTGCAGACAATTGCAAGTTGGGAGCTATTACTAACTCCCCAAGTGATGTTGACATCCTACAGAAAGACCTCACTGAGACCAATGACTGATGTCAAAACCATGGCCTTAAGCTCAATGCCAAAAAATATGTCATCATCCCCATTGGGAAAAACACAGTTCCCATGAATTACCACATCCATGATAGTCCACTGAACACAGAAGGTGTTATAAGAGATCTGGGAACACAGGTTGACAGCAGACTCTCTTTTGACCACCACATTGCCAATGTGGTCAGAAAGTCTTTCTATGTGGCACATCTCGTTACAAAGGAATTTGCATCTGGAAGAAAGAGGTCATTGTCTCCCTCTACTTTTCCCTCATTAGGCCAATCATCGAGTATAATGCCCCATTTGGCATGTACCTCATTAGACACCTGCAACAATTGGAGAGGCCACAAAAGTACCTCACAAAGAGGATCCTAGGCCTTAAACACTTGTCCTATATGGACAGACTCAAAAAACTCCAACTATTCTCTTGTCTCATATAGCCTACTTAGAGGCGATCTCTGCTTGACATACAAAGCCATGTCTGATCCAGCTCTGTTAGAAATACTACATCTAAAGAAAGCCCAATCCCTCCGCACCACATGCTCCAGTGATCTCAACCTCATTACCACAATCAACAGAATGTGCTTGAGGGACAGGTTCATAACCCAGAGACTGCCATTGCTATGGAATAGACTTAGTAAACCAAATCACGGAAGGTGCAAAAAGTTACTGTAACCAAGTACAAAGCACCTCGGACCCAGAAGGTAAACCACAAACACTTTATTTCAGCAACACCACACCAAAAATAAACACAACCAATGTTGAATAAACATTTTCGTCCTCAACTTCATCAGATACACTCATTCAGTTACAATCACCTTATATAGAACATATAATTAGCAACCACCCAATGTCCACAGTTTTACAATTAAATAATGAAGGCTTTACAATTAAATAACAAGACTCACTAATTATTACTTAAAATTTTCTACAAATTTTGAAACTCAATATAAACTGTTAAAAACATTTCACATTTGATAACAAACCAACCGATAATAAAACCACATTTAAAATTAAAAAAAAAAGTGTAAATATCTATATATATTCATTCAAGTTTAATAAAATACTGTAACTTAAAAATTCTCGTAAAACAACATGTAACTCCATCTAGTGGATATCTACTTAATTTCAAGTGATGTATATACATATGTAATACCTGGAAACCTCTCACAATCTAATAAGTTAAAAAATGTTTTAAAAAATGTTAAAAATAGTGGAAATTAATTTATAACTTTGCAGATCTCAACTTAAGAACAGGAATAAGGGATATCATGTCATTGAGACCTGGAACTTTACTGGCTTCTAATGTAATTTGCCAGTACAACTCTTTATAGTCCACTAGTATCTCCCACATACCACCCCTAGGGTCTACAGCCACTGTTTCTAGAATAAAGAACTGAAATTCAGCTTGTTTGCAAACAATACTGTGCTTATATAATGCATTGTTCTCACTTTTTGTCCTAACATCATAAAGATGCACATAAATTCTTTGCTTGAGCTTTCTTTCACTCTTACCAACATAAAATGCATCACATTTTTTACATAGAACTAAATAAATAATACCTTTAGTATTACAATTTGCAAAGGTACTTAAAGTCAACCTTCTTTTCCTTGCTTGCAACTATACTGTATCTCCTGTTATAAGATGTGAACAGTAACTACAGCTACCACATTTAAATAAACCATTTCATTTTTTTCGAAGGAGAATATATTAGGCAGTCTCGGGGTGTTGCTATGGGTGCACACTGTGCACCTACATATGCTAATGTTATAATGGCCTATTGGGAAAACAAGTATATATTAACTTCAGTTTGTCACAGCAATTAAAAATACAGTTACCCTGATAATAATTGTAGCATAAATTTAATTTGTACTGTGTGCTAATAATTTATAACTTTATTGCTACTTTTATCTTTCTTAAGAAACTTGGTGCTTTTCCAAAACACTTGCCACCTAACTCGATTGATAGCAATTAAAATATGGCAGTGTTAAAGTTATTAGCATAAAATCAGGCTTACTTACCTGTTTTTTATGCCAATTAATTGAAGTTCCACTTATCTTTATGAATCTCAGTAATACATGAGTGCACATGTCAACTAATTCTTGTAAATAGACCTCAGGTAGCTATGGATGAGCTGTGCTGAGAGGAGCTGTGTCAAGCTGGCCTTGGAAGCATGCAAAAGTGCTAGTATATCTCAAATATCCCTATGCATAGAAAAGAAAAAGTGGAGCCCGCATCATTTGCAGAATCCTGAAGCCTAGTCCATGTCCATCTTGTATACTCTGACACACCTCATCACCTCCTACTATTAAGTAGTTTTGATTAAAGCAAAGCAACACCAACTGTGAAGGTTATTCATAAAATGAAGTGAAAAGTATCAATGGATACAGTAGTTAAAAGCAGGGGCGGCCCGCGCTATAGGACTGCCGGACTGCAGCCCCCCCCAGCTGTAAAATAAAGAAATAAAACGAAATAAAACGAAAAAGAAAAGATAAAAAAAAAATTGCGATATGGTGTGTGTGTAAATGCTCCAGTTGTTATATACTGGTGGCTAGAACTAACACATGGTGGTGTGGTAGGGAATACCTCAGGCTTGAACCCTGTACCTTGTATGCAGGTGTTAAGGACCTGAATTCCCTACCCACCACCATTTGTAAAAAAAAAAATTGTAGATTTTTGCCTCATATTTGATCTGATCTGTTCCTCATAATATCTGCAGTTTCTAAATGCTGCAATGCTTGATATTTGATGGTGCAGTGGTAGCACTGTTGCCTCACAGCTATAGGTTCTCAGGTTTGATTCTTGGCTGGTGTGCCTTCTGTGTGGGGTCTGCATCTTCTCCCTGTGTTTGTGTGGGTTTGCTTTTGTGTCCTCCCATGTTACAAAGACATGTCTGCATTATTTCTTCCTGGGCCTCTGTTGAAAATAGTTTTTTTGTTCCAAGTCAGACTGTCCTGATTAACAAATGTTAAATAAAATTGACAGGCATTTGAATTTCAGACTTCAGGTTTCTGAATGTTTAATTCTTTAAATGTGCAGTGGCAGCAGTGTTGCCTCACAGCTATAGGTTTTCTGGTTTGATTCTTGGCTGGGGTGCCTTCTGTGTGGAGTCTACATCTTATCCCTGTGTTTGTGTGGATTTGCTCTGGTGTCCTGCCATTTTACAAAGACATGTGTCTGCAGTATTTCTCCCTGGGTCTCTGCTGAAAATTGTTTTTGTTCCATCAGAAGTAAAATTGACAGGCATTCGAATTTCAGACTTCATATTCTTCAGAAAATATATAGTAGCACAACCTAACCTTTTATTCTAGCAATTTTCTAAGTTTATAAGATGAATATTTGAAATTTATCCTTATTTTTGGAACTGTATTACCCCATTATTGGCTTTGTCCAGGTTTTTTGTGCTAAGGTTGACAGCTATGGCAAAAACTGAATTCACTGAATATGTTTGAGGGCTGTATTCCCTCATTACTGGGTTTGTCCAGGTGTTTTGTGCTAAGAGGTTGACAGCTATGGTGAGAACTGAATTCATTAAATGATAGCCATTTAAGTTTCAGTCTTCCGCTCTTTCACAAAACAGCTGATTTCGCGTAGTGGTATGTTGCTCTGACTGTTTTGCACAGGGACCGTGGCAGTAAAATGTATGGTGGTAACACAGCATTTTTCTTTCACAAAGCAGGTGATTTGGCATAGTGGTACGTTGCTCTGACTGTTTTGCACAGGGACATTGGTAGTAAAATGTATGGTGGTAACACAGCATTTTTCTTTCACAAAGCAGCTGATTTGGCATAGTGGTATGTTGCTCTGACTCTTTTGCACAGGGACCTTGGCAGTAAAACTTTTGGTGGTAACACAGCATTTTATTCTAGCAACTTTCCAAGATTATACAAGCAATGTTTAATGTGTCCCTGGTTTTTGGGCTTTTGAACCCCCCCCCCAATAAATTTGGCTTTTTCCAGATTTCTTGTGTTGCGAAGTTGAGATGCAGTTGAGTATTGAGTAGATTTTACAAGGAGCTGAGAGCTGCAGGGGAAGAGAAGTTTAGTGCTATTTATGCTAAATCAGCTTGCATTGTTAATAGCACAACAGGTTGTGTACTTGCATTTTGATGCAGAAGGTTGTTGGTTCTACTCCCACAAGGGGTGAATGCTGCCGTACTGAAAAAGTTAAGATACTAACTATGAGCCTGTTATCGGTTTGCTATCCATTTCCTATTGCAATATTACCAGCTTATCATTTTTAATGTAATATAGGCAATTTATTCCTCAGAGGCATCAGACACTTTATTTGTCAATGAAACCATGAAATATAAAGGTATTTGCTAGCAGCAACCTCTTCATTAGTTACAGATTTATTTAATGTGGAATTATTTAGATGGCTTTTTTTACTTCTTCAGAGATTGTGCATATTTACTGATAATGGTGGACTGTAGAATTGTGCATATTTACTGATAATGGTGGACTGTAGAATTGTGCATATTTACTGATAATGGTGGACTGTAGAAGTTTGAGTAGACTTTTATTATAGAAATGTTCTGAACTGGGCAGTTTTGTCATTATGAGTACATGCATTTTGTTTCATTGTTTACTGGAAAGATGTTCTGAATTGGGCAGTTCTGCCACTGGTAAAATGCATTTTCTTTGAATGTGGGTTTCAATGCTGTTTTAATGAATGTGAGTTTCAAGGGCAGAGTAGTTTTAATGCTGAGTTTGTTTAGCAGATGTCTTAGTGTTTGTGCTGTAAAATGCAAAATAAACCTTTCAAATGAAGTCCAAATCATCATAGAAGTAAATCAGTATGCACATTAGTGTTTATGGTAAATGGAGTGAAATAGCCATGTAATGGATCATTGGAATGGCTGCAGGGGGTGGCTCAATTCGACCATGATTTTGTGAGGGGGAAGGGTGGCAAACTTCAAGACAGCCCCAGCTGAACTATACCTCCCAAATATCCAGATTTTCAAAGAATGAATAGATTTTTGCTTCTTATTTTTGGTTTGTTCCTCATACAATTTGTGGTTTTCTGGCAAATCATTTAGGAATTAAGTCACTAAATACTGACACATTGAGTTTCAGACTTCATAATCTTCAGAAAAATGCATGCTGTTCTATCAACTGTCTCAGTTTATACAAGAGCAATTTTTAGTACTGTTTATATATTCCCCCAATATATTTGGCCTTGTCCAGATTTATTGAATTAACAGGTTGAGAGGTACATGCAAATAAATTGCTTTATAGAATTAGGCATAGCCAAACCTTTCAACTGTCCCTGATTTTGGCTCAAAATGTTGCTCTTCCCCCTAATAATCCCTCCGCAAAATAGCAATTTTGGAAGAAAACATGGAGGGTTTACAATTAAGAAATAACTGTATTAATCAGAGTTATAGATTACTTTTATTTCAGAAATGCTTGTAGATTCTTTTATTTTGTCAGCTGCTCAAGTTAGCGGTACTAATATTAAAGTGTCCCTTCTTTGACAGGTTCCCAGCTGTATTGTGTGGCTATTTTATATTTTTACATCACATTTTTGGTCCATTTTTCATAAAATTGTGGGTTTTTTTTGGCAAAATTGTGTTTTTTTTTGGCAAATTAGTGATAAATCATTAAAGACTGAAGTTAGAAAATAATGACAGACATTTGAGTTTGATTTCATACCATTCAGAAAATTCATACTAATGCAAGACCTATTCTATTATCTTTCTAAGTTTATAAGAGCAATATTTAAAAATTGTCTTTATTTTTGGGCCTTTGTCCCACTTCTTTGTATGGCTTTGTCCAGATTTCTTGCTCTGAGGTTGAGAGGTATGACAAATGTGTCAGGGCCATCACAGTCAGCCAGAGACATTTCAAATTGTGACATACTTGTTGCACCCCACTCCCCCATGTAGTGACTCTGGATGTGTCGAAGCAAGGCAAGGAGTAGTTATGCAGTGTAAATGTGCAGAGTATCCCCCCCCCCCCATCCAAGATAGACACAAGTACTAGAGTGGCTTTTCATCTGTCTTTGATTTTTGCAGAATGGTCTGGTTTCTGTCATATTTTTGTACTGTTGATTTATGTTTATTACTCAAAGTGCCTGTTGCTCTGTGTTTAAGTAGCAATATTTTAATGACCATCAGGTAAGCTTGGCTGAGATCGTAAGATGCAAGTAAGCTTTAATAAGCATACTGTTAAAGAATTGCCAACATTGAAAGCCTTTCTGTTGTTGCCACGTAGAGAATACTTAACTAGATAATGTATAAGCCTTGGGTATTGAAATGCATATGACAGTATTTGTAATAAAGGACAGGATTACATTATTTTAAGAAGATCTTTACACTTGGAGACTTCCAGTCATCTCTGCAGGCTTTACCAGTAAACTAAACAGAATGCCAGTCATGTGGTCCATAACCTGTACAGTAATCATATCTTGAGCTTATTTCTTGTTTGCTTTTCATTTTTTACTTTGATCATGTTATCCCCATGAAACAAGTAGATAGTTGTCAGGCAGCAGGTCTTTTTTTGGATAAGAAACATTTTTACAAGTGGGGGCATCAGAGATTTCTACTTTCAGCATGTTACTTGGTACTTTAATAAAGCTGAATATAAATTATAATTAGAACTGCAGTGCAAGAAGTGGTTTGAGTTGAGTGCTGCTTGTTTTTCTTATACTTGAGTTTGACTGGCATTCCATTAATGTATTTAAAAAGTAATTTATTTTTTCATGCCTCACAACCTTTTTGTTTCCATCTAGATATTAAGTAAGCTGTCATGCAGCCAATGCATTGAAATATTTTTATTCTTCTACACTTCATTTTGTCTTGATTGGACTCTCATAATGACGGTTTGGCACCCAGGGCAATGTATTTAGTTAGTTTTTGTGGTTTGGGCATAGCTCTCCCCCTTTCTAGTTGGTCACACCCCTTCCCATTGACCCCACCCATTCAGCTGTCTCCTGCAGCCCCCCTTTGATTTGAAGTCGCCAGCTACCACTGGTTAAAAGTCATGTCCCAGCATTCAATAAACTCTGTGTTGGCTCCACGTGACGCCTACATGGAGTTTACATGTTTGTGCCAAGTGGCAGCATGAAATGCATATTAACGTTGCGTGGCACTCCTAAGTTAGATTTTGTGGCTGGAAACAGTGTTGTCTGCCAGGAAATCATGTAAGTGAATGCAGATACAATTCTGTGTAAATCAGAGCACCTACATTCCACAGATTTGCACGGAATGCCACAATGACTACCAGGATTTCACAGATAGCTGTGCATCTGTTAGTGTAACATGGTTCCACAAAGGCCAACATAATGTGGGGACATTTAACCAAAAAAAGGGACATATTTGCCATAGATGTTGCATAGAAATTTAGTAGAATGAAACAAACATGCCTGTCATCCTCTTTGAGCAATATATGCGGACAAAGGCGTACATAATGGGGGGGACAAAGGCCCAAAAATAGGGACAGATTTTTAATATTGCACTGCCAGACTTAGAATGTTTATAGAATAATAGGTTGTACATTAGCATGAACTTTCTGAAGAGCATGAAGTTTGAAACTCATATGTCGGTCATCCGTTTCTGACTTCACTCGGCAATGACATGCCAATGATCTGCCAGAAAACAAAAATGTTATGAGGAAAAGATCACAAATATGAGATAAAACTGGGCATTCTGCACAAATCAGGACAGCTGATAGGTATGCACTGACTGAAGTGTATGTAATATTGAGTCACATCAGTCCAGAGAACATCCCAGTGAGGAAAACATCTGGACATCCTGGGAGTATCTGGACAGTTGAGAGGTATGAATGTTATGTATATGGACCAAACACAATGCAGTACAGTGTACCTACAGTGCAGAGTATTGTGATATCCCATTCCTGGCATTCTGTACTGAAGCTATGTTAATCATCTGTAGCGTGACATAGACTGTCAAGTAAAAATGACCACTCATGGGAAGTGTGTCTATTGAATAGGGACACACAGATAAATTTTAGGAATGAACACAGGGAAAGAGGATAGGTGAAACTCCCTCATGTACAGCAGAGGAGGGCATGTCAGTGGAAGATGGTTGTAGCAGCAACACCAAGTCATATAGTACAGTATGGACTGTACAGTAAAAATTTGTTGTCTGTGACTGTCATGCAAGGTGACATAACAATGGAAAGGATGTATGTATGAGATAAGCATCCTTATATGAAGAATGCAGAGGGATCTGACATACAATCTGGGTAGGGTACATATTGTGAAGCTGTGCAAACTGATATGCCTAAATTTGAGTGTACTCTCAGCAGACGTCTTCAGCAAGGTGGCCATAGGTAAAGGATCATGGAAAACATTACAAGAATGAACCACATTCATGGACTACTTCAGAATAATACCACCACTAATCTCATGCTACTGACATGTGAGGAGGAGTGATAAGAAATAAGCCTGCACACACACACACACACACACACACACACACACACACACACACACACACTTGAACAATTATTATGATACATCCACACTCTATGAGGGTAACCACGCACACTGTCCTGGCACTGTAATATATGCAGAAGGTGTTAGGATGTACATTGCTATACCTGTGTGCAACAGTATGGGCATTACAGGCTAGTTGCCTTATGTACATGGCATTATATATGGAATAATCCACACTGCCACAAATGATACCTAAACACTTATGTATGTAGTGTGTGCACAAGAAGAGAAGGTAGCACAAATGCATCTGATGTAACAACTTGATTGGTGGTCCTCATCATCAGATAGTCATATATATTCCACAGACAGAATACCTAGGTATGGCCAATAAGCTGTGTGACAGTGCACTGTGACAGAAGTGGTACACTTCAGTTACACATCACTGGAAGATGTGTAGGGAGGTACATGAAGAAGTATGCATTGTACACAGTTATTGGCATGATAATGGCCGGGAACCATGATGTTAATATTCCCTTTGGTGTGCATATCCTTCATATACCCAGTACTTTTGTTACATTCAAGGGAGTAGTCAGCACTGTGATCACATGCTGGTAGAAACACCACTTACCATCTACCCCAGGACATGGGTCACATACCTATTGGTCTGATTATAGGGTTTGATGTCCACATCATACTTGGGTAGTGTGTTTGTTTCCTGATTCAACAAATTCCTCCACATTTCTTATCAATGCAGGTGTTGTCATGGCTGTGGCAGCAGTTTTTGGTATGTGTTGATACTGTCTGTCTTATGCTAATATCACAGAAGGAGGCAATGATTGCCCAAAACTTGTAGCCCTTCAGGAAGCTGTTTGGACACAGCATGTGTATGTCATCTGTGATGTCCATCACTTAGGTAATGGGCAGGAAAGGGCCTAGCAGACACCCATGATGTACTGACCTGATCACTGAATCTGAGATATAGATTATGTCACATATTTTAACATAGCACGATACCATGTATGTCATACACTGGTCTACCCATTTGGTGATATATCTGTTTATAGACACATATGACAATGTTGCTTGACTACCCCAGTGCAGATTTGTGTCAAATGCCTTGACCTGGTCAAGTTTCACAAGATGATACTGTTGTCATCATGCATACCCTTGATGAACTCTTTGAAGACATCTATCAGATGTAACAGACTTGATGTAGCATTAACAACTCACACAGGTCTGTTGCATACACCTGGAGTATTACTGGTGTACATGTAGAAGAGTTCCATGATGACATGCTGGTCTACCTCACAGTCAAAGACAGTCAAGATGTCTCTATACAAGCATGCATGTATCAGGTGCTGTCCCCCCAACTCAGGTGGATGTATGTTGATGTACACCCTTGTATGGGAATATAGGCCATGTGGAGGGTGTATTGAACTGTGTATTCAACCATATCAGGAAGGTGTACGTGCTGAGTCACACCATAGGTGACTTGTGATGTCACAGCTCATTGATTCTGTGTGATAGGCCTGGATGAAGGTAAGACAGTGCATACTACCTATTGTGATCTGGCCTAGTGCTTTGACACAATCCTCCATGCAGGTATCATTGAGGAAACCTCCAAGCTGGTGATTATACCTTACATCAGTTGATGCATAACCAATTGGCTCAGTGACAGAACACATCATGTAAAAGTTGGTGAATCAACATGTACCAGTAGAGCTGTCAACACTGGCAAACCCCAGGGATCTGTGCTTGGGCCATCACTGTTTGAACTCTATTACTCAAGAGTTCACGCTAAAGTATATTGCCTTTGGCTTATCGAGTTTGCTGATTTTTTTTGCATATTGTGGGCAGTCATTGAATTCACCAATGGTGATAACATAGCACAGGAGGTGGTAACACACAACTGAATGGTAACAAATGCACACAATCTACAAATCAGTGCAGAAATGTGTATTTGTAATGTTGTCCACTTGAAAATTGGAATTCTATGTTAATCACAGCATTGACAACAGTCCTGCTATGCAAAAACCCAGTGATGCAAGCACTGGTAACATATGTGGATAACAATCTGAACTTTGACCACCAAGGGTCCACACTGGTATTGAAAGGCTATGTTGTGCACATCATAAGTCATGCCATCATATTGAGATTTTAGGATTGTATGACAGCACTGTAGTCAAAACTTATCACAATACTAAAAGAGTATAATGCTCTCTTTTTCATGTACCTCACCAGACACATTTAGTACATAGACCACAGAGCTTTCTCAGCAACATAACACAGAACCTACAAACCATGCCATGATGCATCTGGAGAGATTAAAAACCATATCACTGTATTATTTATTGTATAGGATGAGGTGACTTCTGTCTGGCCTCCAGGCCAGTCTCTGACCCTGCCCTGGTGGGAGTACTGCATATCCAACAATCTTATATAGCTGATTACATAATCAGTGTCTTTTAAGGAGAATATAACATGTCCCACATGCTGGTGTAAAATGCTCTCTGTAATGTCAAACAGCTCACACATACACAAAGTTGACTGCAGTGAGGATAGAACCCCTACTTATCCAAGTATACAGACTACAGAACACGGTACTGTATGCAAGAACCACAGCTCAAGTCTGACTTGGAGTGCGTCAGACAACACTTTACAGCTGATGACATCAGCAGTGTCTATTGAGGAGAATATAACAGTATCCCACATGCTGGTGTAAAATGCTCTCTGCAATGTCGTGCAACAGCTCTCACACACGCACACACACACACACACACACACACACACACACACACACACACACACACACACACACAGTTGACTGCAGTGGAAATAGAACTCTTACCTATCTACGTACACAGAATACAGTACTGTACGCAAGCTCCACAGCTCAAGTCCAACTTGGAGTGTGTCAGACAACAATTTATAGCTGATTACATCAGCAGTGTCAATGAGAATATAACAATGTCTCACATGCTGGTGTAAAATTCTTACTGTAATGTCAAGTAACAGCTCACACACACCCACAGTTGACTGCCTCAAGAATAGAACCCCTACCTATTTAGGTGCATAGCTACAAAACACAGTACTTTACACAAGTGCCCCAACAAAACTCTGACTTTTACAAGACTGAAGGCCAACTCATAGTAGACAACATCAGCAGTGCATGTTGGTGAGAAGAATTTGGGAGACCTACATGAAATGCATCTGCAGGTATGTGCAAGTATCAAAATACTGTCCATTCCTGGGATTGGAGTGGTAACTGCAGGATACATACTTCTGCTCTTATTGCTAGGCACACACACCCAGTTGACTGCAGTGAGAACAGAAGCCTTACCTATCTAAATACACAGGCTACAGAACACAGTGTATTACACAAGCACTATGACACAAGTCTGACTTTTACTATACTGCAAGTGAACTTATATTAGATGGCATCAGCAGGCCATGTGGAAGACCTGCATAGGCTCATGGCTTCATATGTTCATAGGAGAATACTAGCCTAATGGCCCTAAGGTGTTTAGAAGCCTAACTGTGTAAAAAGACAAGTAAAACAACAAAAAGTCATTGGAACTATGAATCACTCACTGCATACACATTCATTAACAAACAAATGCATAAAAGCTATTTCAAAACTTTCGCCTAGTCAGGCTTCTTCAGGCATAATGAATGAATGAACTCACAAACAAGCATTTATATCATTATTATAGTCACATGGTCATCTTACTTAATTACAGTCATTTCTGAAACTTTCTAAGCATGGATTTTAAAGAAATACTTCCATTCAAACCCAGTGTTATATGTGCCCCTAGGTGAAGTATCCATTAAAACTCTTTCATTTCTGTATGCTCTTTAATATTGCCACCATGTACTGTATAAGTTAAAACCTTTAATACAGAACATTTAAAAGCATGATTAAAACCCTTTTCCTTCTTATGTTTGCATAAAGCATTAGTCAGCACTTCTCTTTTCATTTCTGACAAATGATTTCCAATATGTTCTTTGAACTTCTGATTAGTTTTCACCACATACTATTTCATCTAGCTAAGTACACAAGATTTTTTGTTTCACAATTACCATATTCATTAAGTTTATATTTTCTATCAGTTATAGGATGAATAAATATGTCATCTTCACAAATAAATCTTCAGTAAATTCATTACCATATTTAAATGTACCTTTTTTTATCTTGGTGTACTCATTAACTCATGTTTGTTCTTTATCAAATAATAGTTGTTTCAGATTTTGACTTTTTCTATATCCAAAACTAGGTCTATCTACATTATTAAGTTTTACAAAAACACTTTCACTAGAGAGTATTAATTTCCTAGATATTACAGTTTTAAGAATGGTGATGGAACACTTGGCACTAAGTTATACAAGAAACCTGCTAAAAGGAATACATATTCAAATAGAAAGAGTATGCGCCCACAATATATGTTTGACAACATAGTGAAGAATCAGCTCCTTAGGGTAGCTAAGCTTAATACTGTTGATGAAAATACGAACATACAGTTGGATAATGTGATTTCTGATTTCATTGAAAGAGGATATATTAAGGAAACAGTTAACAAAATATGTGATGACATTAAGAGACAAAGGAAAGGAACAGTTATACCTATTTTCTCAGCAGAATTAGAAAAGGGATGTACCATTAAGCGTGCACAAGATAAAATCAGATGCATGCTGACCTATAACAATAATACAACAAAATTTAAGAACAAACTTAGTAAATATTGGCACATTTTACAAGATGTACCAGAACTGAATTTAAATAATATAGATAGACTAGGGCCATATTCAATAAAGCCTACACTAAGTATACACAATATGTATTCAATAAAATTCTTATCACATTTTTTGTGCTTTCTAGTCACTCAGAAAGATTATACTAAGTGTGAATGTAGTCTACACTTTGTAGGAACCTTTATGAATCCCTGTCAATAATTAAAGCTCCAAGAAAATCAGTAGGAAAATGAAAATTAGGAGGAAGAAGGTGTGAGGTATGTCAGTGTTGTCTGTTCACTCAGAGCAGTGTACACTTAGTATAGACTTTATTGAATCTGGCCCTTTTGGATATAGAAAAAGTAAAAATCTGAAACATCTGTTAGGTTATAAAGTGCAAACACAAGTTAATGGATACACTAAAATAAATAAAAAGGGTACATTTAAATGTGGTAAGTGCATTTACTGTAGATTTATTTGCGAAGATGGCATACTTATCCCATACCTAGTAGAGAATATAAACTTAATGCATACAGTAATTGTGAAACAAAAAATCTTATATACTTAGCTAGATGTAACCCATGTCAAGCATACTATGTGAGGAAAACTAAGAAGTTCAAAGACTGTATTGGAAATCATTTGTCAGAAATTAAAAGAGAGGTGCTGACAAATCCTTTATGCAAACTTAAGAAGGAATGAGGTTTTAAACAAGCTTTTAAGTTTTCTATATTAAAGGTTTTAACTTATACAATACATGGTGGCAATATTCGAGTGTACAGAAATGGAAGAGTTTTATTGGATACTTCACCTAGGGGCACATATAGCACTGGGTTTGAATGGGAGTGTTTTTTAAAAACCCATGCTTATAGAGTTTCAGAAATTAGTGTAATTAAGTAAGACGATCAAGTGACTGTGATAATAATATGAATGATTGTGAGTTCATTCATTCACTATGCCTGAAGAAGCCTGACTAAGCAAAAGTTTTTGAACTAGTATTCATTTATTTGTTTTAAAATAAATGTCTATGCAGTGAGCAGTTCAGTGACTTTTTGCTGATTTGCAAGTTTGGAGTTTATTGGATTTACTTGAGTTAATGGCTGTTATTTGGTTTGCATTAAAAACACAAGTACCCTTATTGAGTATACTTGGATGGCTGTTGTTAGCAGAGCAACTTTGTCAGCAGCACCAACTGGCCCTGTCTATGAGAGACATAGATGCCACCCCACAGGTGACTTTACAATCACCCAGCCAGTAGTCAAGGTTGCACTTGAACCAGGGTCATTCAGGAGCACTGATTCACATGCTGTTGTGAGCCTATTACAGAAGAGTGTGAGTCATTGTGGGATATATCTGTCGCTCCAGCATGTTCTGTTTATGTCACAGTCTAGGTTGTGAACCTTAGGGCAAGTTATTCTTGTCCCATTTGATTTGCAGATGCCCAGTATTTCCAGTAGTCAGGGTCTGAGACTACTCTGTAGGGCAGGCATAGGTCACCTCTCAGCAGCCTGCATGATACCAAGTACACTGACAGCTCTTTCAGTCTTTCCATGTATGTCATGTTTGGAGGCCCTGGAGTCTGCCAGACACAACCCTGTGTTTTCTCCAATTGCTACTGGTGTCTGGTGAGTTACAGACAGAAGGGAGCATTATACTCAATTAGTGGTCTAATAGGGGTAGAGTACAGCAGAGGTATGACCACCCTGGTCTTGGATGTGATGTCCATATGTATGATGTGCACAATGCAGAATTTGTTTGTCACCACTATGGACATATAGTGATGAAAGTGTAGATTGCTATCAACATGTGTTCCCATGTCTCAGAACACTGTGTTTGAGCTTAGATGGGTGCAATGTATATCATAATTAGCAGGGTTCTTCATTACCAAAGGGGACAGTGAGCCATCGTATGCTTTAAGGTTCAATCTGTAAGTTTGGCACCAATTATTTTTGTATGGCAGCCCCTTCCATAATATACTACCATCATTGGGGACTCCATATTAGTGCGTCCAGTTACCAGCCATCTGCAAACTTGGTAAATCACAGGCCATCTACCATTGCCTGCCCTTCAGGGAAGTAGTTTGCAAACACTGAGTGTCCAGCACAGATCCTTGTGGTATTCTAATGGTAACTGGCTACTGGTGGAGGTGCAGTCCCCAACTTTGAGAGTATGTGTTATGTCAGTGAGGCAGTTGCCTATCCCTATACTACTATATGGCTTAATTCCCACATGGGAGATCTTCACTATGACACACAAATTGGGGATAGTGTCAAACGCCTTGGATAAGTCAACATAGGCTGTATGTCCTGTTATCCATCATCCATGTCTGTGGGATCAGTATCTAAGAAGACCACAAGGTTCAGTGAGCAAGATCTACCCTTGACAAAAACAACATGGGTAGGGTCAAGTGTGTTGAAGGTCACCTATGCCCTTGTGGATATGGTCTATGCTGATTCCTTCCCTAACCTTGCAGATAAGTCTTTTTAGGCATATTAGTCAATAGTCGTAGTTCTGCATGTTGCCAGATTGATATGCATTGCATAGCGCACAACATTTGATATTACATTTTTTACTTTGGTTGATATATGTGTGGAAACAGTACTGAAACACTAGGGTTGCAGTGCTTGAGGGGGTAGCAACAGATGGGTGTATTGTAAATATGTGACTTATTGTTAGATAGGGCCTGCAGTTTGTAATGTTTACATATGTAATTTCATGTCATACACAGAGAATGGACAGTAAACAGCAGTAGTGCAGCATATGTACATTTCCATAGCATGGCGAGCAGCGGGTATGTGTGATGATTACCAAAGTGTATACGCATGTGAGATACACATGTTTGTGTGTATGTAAGCAGTGCGCAAATGCAAGCCACATTGCTAAAGTCTCACAGTTAATGTTGAGTCTATGAAATGCAGTTCTTGCTTAACTAGCTCTGTGGCAGCACATGTTAATGCATTGATACATTCCTTGTTGGGGTCAGATGGTACTGGGTTCAAATGTAGGTGTGCTAATACTTTTAAATACATTGCTGCTATATCTAATACTTTTAAATACATTTATTTATTTAATTTATTAACCTTTGTTGACCGGGAAAGTCCGACTGGGACAGGAGCCCATGTTCAGCGGAAGCCGGGGGAGAAAATCTCCACAAACACATTTATGATTGCACAGTATTAAGAATTTACATCATTTACAGAAATTGCTGTACTATACAGTACAATATAACAAAATGAGAAACAGACTAATAAATTGTGGGAAATTACAATATCATAGAGAAAAACAGTAATTTACAAGATACATACACACACACACACACACACACACACACACACACACACACACATACACACACACTTTTTTTTGTAAATATTGAAATAGGTTGAAAGTTAAGAAAGGAAAATATCACTAGTGGGGGTAGTGTTAGATTGAAAGAATTAATAAAGGGAAAGAAAAATCACTAGCGGGGTAGTTTTAAAGGGGTGAGGGATTAGAATGATAGTTAAGGTTAGTGAGATTTATAGTAAGAACTGAGTTGTTTAAAATAACTTATAGATCAAAAAGAGTGTCCTACTGGTTTTGATGGGTAAAGATTGGGGTAAGCTAGAGGAAGGCTGAAGGAGAGTAGGATGTTAATCTATTTGGATAGATGCAGGGGCAGATTTTAGCATTTAGTAGGTAGTTCTTTAGGGTGAGTTTAAATTTGTTGAAGCAGCTAATGGTGTTCATGGTGGTTGGAAATGAGTTCCATAGTTTAGTGACAGTGTATGAGTAAATGCAGTGTCTGGCTCTTTTGTCTGGTATATGTACAGTTATGCGTTGTTTATTTTCAAAGCCAACGATTGCTGCTGTTCCCCATTGCTGCACACTGGTGCATGATACACACCTTTGTGCAAAAATGTCTTATAGAGGTGAAATGGGTGATAGGACAGTGGTGAAATGGGGAGGAAGCAGGGGGAAGAACATATGGTAAGCAGGGTAGGAATGTGCAGGAGGGAGACAGGACAGAATCATAGCTATCTCTTTCTTTAACAATGTAAAGTGAACATATGTGAAAAATATTAACTGAATTTGAACTGTCACCTCCATAGAGTGGGGTGATCACAACACAGTCATGTTGTATAGCCAATTGGACCAAATCAAGTGTCTCATGAAGACACGTGTGCAAAATGGAGAGCTATGAATGGGACATTTTTTATTTTTTTTTTTGTAGGACTGGTGCCCATTTTTTTTTTTTTTTGTAGAGAGAGAGGAATGTTGGGGAAGGGATGTAGGAAAGTGTGGGTGAGGTAAGTTGGGTAGATGAGGAAGCAATTTCAGACAGACAAGACAAACAAGACAAGATACAGGGACAGTAATGGACACAAAAGGTTGGGGGACAGCATGATTGGGGTGAGGGTGGGAACATCCCAAACCCGTGGTTGTCAAGCTGGGTGATAATGAAAACTGAGTCCTCACCCATTGGACTGTCATCACTGTCAACTCATTTTGCCATGGCTGGGGTGCTTCATGTCTCCTCCTCCTCCACCTGGTACATTGCAAAATAAGGGAGAGCAGCCTGTACAGCTGGCATAGGTATGCACCAACAGTGAGGTGCACAAGCCTATGCACCAACCCACTCAATTCATCATAGATGCTAAAATCACCACCTCTGTCACTGGTCCAGGAGGGTACCATTGGACCAGCCCCTGGGGTAGAACTGTCAGAGGAGGCAGGTAATGCAGGGGCAGCAGAGGTGGTGCTGCCAGGTTGGCTTCCAGACGTGCTGGACAATGTTGCTGGAGCTGGGGGGGGGGGCAGACCTAACCCGCAGTGCTATGGAGCATTAAGTGATGTTGTACACATGGATGACATGTACACATTTTGATGACATGTAATAAAATAAAAAAAAACATACAAAAATAAAATAAAATAAAAATAAAATAAAAAAGAGAGATAAGGGCTGGGGTGAGAGGAAAAAAAGATATAAGATTAGCACGATTAACACCTTCATATGTGACATACAATGCATTGATACAATTATTTGACTCTATTATCTTAACTTTTACTTTTAAGACTATCAGCTCCTAACAGATGCACATTAACTACAGATTGTAGCAAGTACTCCTTGACATGTGCATATATTGCACATATGCGTGTTCCAGTTATACAGATTACAGTTTACAGCAGGGCATTTGTACCACTGGTACAGAGGTTTGGATTTAATTTAAATATAATTGAAGAATTAACAGTATTGTATAGTTTGGAAGTGGGTTATTCAAACTCACAACCTCTGACTAAAGTCTAATATTGTACTCTTGGTTTGTGCTACAGATTAATACATGCATACTTGCTTTTACAGTTGATATATGCATGCTCAATTTGATACAACTCTATAAAATAAAGAAAAAACTATCTTTAACATTTAATGCTACAATAACACTACTCTTCTGCTGCATACATACCACATGGTTCCCTCATCCTCACCAATCTAGCCCCATGGGTTTGGACATATATCTCACAATCACGGGCAGCTGTGGAAAAAACAGAATAGAACAGAATATCATTATGAATACTAGTCGTGCCGATGTTCAGCTTTTAAGTCTTATATGTACTCTCTGTAATTGATATGTGAGATGTCTGCAGTCCTAAATTGCCAATCCAGTGGTCAAGGGTATCCCTCTTCCTCCTCTGTAGGTCATTGTACTGATGCCTACATTGGACAGCAGTGTGTGGGATACTGGTGGCACTGTTTACAGCCCCGGCTAAACTGTCCCAAGCTTTCGACTTATACTGGGAGCCAGAAAAGTCTCCCTGCAGAAGCCTGGCACTGTTGTTCTTAACTAGAGGTCTAGTAAAAACCTTGGACTCCCAAACACCCCATCTCTGTGCTCTAAACTTGACACCTTCCCCACAAATGCCTGCCATGTCTGACATGAATCTAAAGCAATGAAGAATGAGGCTTTCCCACAAATTCCAGTCATCACATTTACTGGGAGTGTGCACACTGTTTGAAAATGTTGCACTCCACTTACCATCATGCAAACACTGTGCTTGGCAGTGCACACCTCTGAGCACCACAATTGCCCAACGGTAAGCACAGGTCAACAGTGGCAAGCAACGAGGCATTAAATAATTGCAGTTGCTATTTCAAGGTTATTGGATGTACAGACAGTTATTTGTGGGTTAGGCAAATGTGAAGGCCATGCCAGTCCAGATAGCAGAAATATACTTACAGGAATATAGTACACAGTATACCCACAGTCATATATGTGATAATAAATGTGATAATACATAGATATATACATAAATAACTGACACAATACTAGTGTCTCAGCCCTCCTACTTATAATTAATATCAGCACCACTATGTCAAATGTAATAGGTGAGAGTGACTATAATGAGACGTGGAACAGCAGTAAAACTGCATAGAATATCCTGTATTCGAACCCAGGACCATGTGTATGGCAGCCCTACACTTACACCTGTTAGCACAAGAAGGTTGAGAAAATGCTTGTCTGTGTTGCAGTTCATTGCTATAAACTGCAATATCACAACAGTAATAAAAGTTTGTACACCCTGTACTAGAACCCAGGACACTCTGTACTTCACCCTTACACTTACACCTGCTGCCACAGAACCATGTACATGACATTCCCTATCTTACTAATCATTCTTAAGGTCTCACTGTTAACAGCCACTCAGTGTCACTTAGCTGGTTTGCATGATGCTCAGTAGTATTAATTGAATGCATCTGGTTTCTATTTTTGTGGCTGTCTGGGTCCTGTCTGCCCTGTTGTCCAGATTGTGCAGTGCTGTGCTTTGCACAAACGAGATAAGCACAGCCACACCTGACATTCATTGGTATCCGGTTCCTCTGTTTGTGCTAAGTAGCACATCATGCAAACAGTGCCCCCACCCAAAAAAAAAAGAAGATGGGAAAATAAAAGGGAGAAATAGTTCAAATGAGAAAAAGCAATCTATGACATGCATACTTGAAAATGTTAGTATACATGAGCTATTTCTACATAGGTCTGGATTTGAACTCTTACTCCAATGCACCTTCAGAAGACAGGATGGGTGCCTTATCTCTCTTTGCCACACAAACAGCTTTGCAACAAGGACCTGAACTCAATCGCAACAACATATACAGTGATATCAAACCATACAAGTGTTATTTATACAGTTATTAGTTTTGGATAAAGTGCACCTAGTGATCATACAGCATATCATGATTTTTGCATGCAAATATACAGCTCTGTCTTACTTTCTGTGTTTGTTGCCCATTCTTCATTTATCTCAGCATCTGAGCAGTAATCTGAGGCATGCAATGTGCCATCCATTCTATATCATTGACATTAAAATGCATAGCCGGCCTTAGGCATAGGCCAACTAGGCAGCCGCCTAGGGCACTGCTCTCACAGGGGCACTTTTCCAGTATTTATTTGGTGTAGACAGACCAGGATGGGGGCACCAGATGGTGTGGTGGAGGGCGCCGTGGAGCCCTTTTGCCTAGGGTACCAGTTGACCTAAGGCTGCTCCTGTTAAAATGTATGAGGATATTAAGTGAAAATAATATCATATACAGTTGACTACAAATGAAGGGCAGGTTGGATGTTAAGGAACACAACTTGTGACTTGTGTGATGCTCACTTACATTTCCAACCTTACATCTAGCACTTTGTATATCTAACTTGACACACCCAGTAGAAGTAAGGAGCCTGCAATGCTGTTGTGTTTTCCTTCTCTCAACCACTAATCATTCACAGTTGCAATCCATTAAAAACAAACACTGAGGTAGTGCCTGCAGTATGTTTAAGTATCCTACACAGATCCAATTTTTTGGGATTCAGCAGTTCTAAGAGTTCACAACTCATTTGCATCCTCATCACGCTAGCAACCCTGAATCTACACCATATAAAAAGGCAGCCATGTAGCTAGGCAAACTGATAGTGAGGAGACTTGTTTATGTTGGAATGACTGCAGATGATGCTATTTCTTCAGGAAATATCTGTACAGAGCAGTACTGAACTTCAGAAGGTATGCTTTCATTTGGTCAATTACATACTGCATATGCTGGAATGTATTTAAGAAAAATCTGAAGCAAAGGTTTTTTCACCTTTATCTGTATGCATTAGTCAGAAGTGTACTGATGGCATGGACATGTTTGCCAAGCCATTTCAGAGGTATACATGATTGCCAATACATGAAAAAAAGAATGCTGTGTGATAAATATGTACAAATGTTTCAGGAACAGCTCCTTTGATAGCACTTTTAGCATTTTTAAGATGGTTTGTTAACAAAATGTGTCATTTTTTCCAGGTCTCTGGAGGGAGGGGGAAAAGGTGAGTTAATGTTATGGCACAAACAAGGATACATTTTTCTTTTTGGGGGGGTCAAAGGTGAGTTAATGTTATGGCACAAACAAGGATACGTTTTTCTTTTTGGGGGGGTCAAAGGTGAGTTATTGTTAAGGCACAAACAAGGATATGTTGATCTTGTTACTCTCCTTGTTTTGGATCCTGCCTGTTGTTCATGCTTCACATCTGTAGACTGTTGGATGTTTCTACAGGGGGCAATACTAAGTGGCTACCTTTTCTGTTTTATCTGGAATCAATTATTCAGTACGTATGTGACACTTATGTTTATTATCCTTCTGTTGTCTTTTAGGGCACCTAGGAGTATGCCACCCAGGTGTGTCAATCCTCGGAGAGATTCCCCCCCCTTCACCGATGCTGAGACCCAGGTGATTGTGGATATCTTTAGGCAACATGGTGCTTTTCTGCTGGAAAGTAGAAGGGGAGATATGGC
This sequence comes from Protopterus annectens, assembly GCF_019279795.1. Lineage (NCBI taxonomy): Eukaryota > Metazoa > Chordata > Ceratodontiformes > Protopteridae > Protopterus > Protopterus annectens. The sequence continues at coordinate 535,144,225 of NC_056732.1, read as the reverse complement.
ACATAAGCTGCAAATATGTCACCAGATAATAGCTGATGTGAATGCTGTGCATGGCCATGGCAGGCTATTCAAGCAGGTGTGCCACAGAGCCACTGACATGATCACATCTACATGGAGGAGAGCAGCTGCAGTGGGCCATGACCAGATGGTTACTGGAGGAGGTCCTGCTAGGGAACCACCACTAACATCCAATGAAGAGCTCCGGGCTAATATCAGGGATCCAGACAGCTCACAGGAGAATGCAGTACAGCATGTGCTGGATTTTGGAGCAACAGTTTCAGAAACAGCAAGCACATCCCAGGAGAAGCTTCCTGGTAGACTTTAGTATCTGAACCATCAAATACTGTTATATAGTAAAACAAACTGAAATCAATAATTTATTTCTGTGTCACATCTCTTTTTTTGGGGTGGAGGGATTGAAGATTGCTACAGTTATTAGCTTAGGTTGGAGTTGTCAGCCACGTTCTAGTTGAAAGTATAGTTAATGGACACATAAAGGGGTAAAAGCATTACCCACTGTGTTACTGTTAATTGTGATGATGTTGCTCTTACCTCCTGCTTAACTTCTTCCAGAACTGTCTGGATTACAGAGGGGAATCTCTTCTGCAGATGGTAAGCCAAACTTTTTCTGTCAGTACTTCTGAGCAATTTAAAGAAATAATTTAGTGTGTGTGCTGTTGATGTCAGGCCTGTTGTGTGTATTGCTGTATTGTATGCAATAGTGGCAGCACTGTTACTTTGTTAGTATATATTGCAGTATAGTAGTGTAGGTATTAATTTATGCCTGTGTTTGTTGCTTTTTATCACAGATGATCATGGCAGTGGGAATGTGGGACCTTTGCCACCTAATGTCAATGTATCAGCAGACTCTGATGATGGTGGCCAAACTGAGGCACAGTCAGGGGTGCAGAGGTTGAATCTGACACTGAGGTTGACATGTATCCATCCCATGCAATTCCCTTGGACACAGCCAGTAGACCTACACATATCCATTCCAGTGAGGCCACAGATCTTAGACAAGTGGAGGGTAAGGCCATTGATCAGAGAAATGTGTGGCTACTGTGGCTTCATTGCCTATTGAGTCTGGCTGTAGCCAAACTATGGGTGAGGTGCCACACAGGATGGTTGATAGGGGTACTCTGAGGGGACCTGCTGTCCCTCCTCCACCTGATACAGCTATCTCTTCCCGTCCCACTCAACATATGTTTAGGGCCATCATGGAGGCACAGCCTATGATTGTGCTGACCTTGGCCATGGTGGTGGGATGTATGCCCCTTCCCACTGCTGATCCTGCAGAAGCAGTTAACTCAGGATTATGCTGTGCAGCATGGCACATATTTGTGTACATGTCCATGGACTGTACTGCAAGGCTCCCCCAGATGTATCTAGGCAGCAGGACCATGACTTCAGCAGCCCAAACACGTGGTCTGTGATACTTCTGGTTTGAGTGTGTTCCTCATTATGGCATTCTTCCATGGGTGTGTGCGCATTTCTGATGGGTGTTATCAGCCTAGGTTCCAGTGCATAGCCTACATCCCCCAGTAGATGACCCTGTGGGATATCTCCCCTAGCAAACATCTAGTACAGCTGGGTGGTGTGCCAGATATGAGTTATGGTAACTGCAGGGGTTGCCAACACACTCGTTTAGGATGATTCCCTTGGCATTGCACATGACTTGGCAGTTGATTGAGTGGTAGCTCTTTCTGTTTATGTAGAGCTTACCCTGTTCCCTTGGTGGTGCCTTCATTTCTATATGCATGCAATCTATGGTACCCAGTAGTTCATGGTAGAACTCCTTCATATTTCTGGCCCTCTCTTCAGAACTACAGGAAAAATATATGTGCTCAATGGCATATTGGAGCATAGCATTCATGAATTGGTGGAGAATCCTGGATGGTGATGCCTGTGACCCAGAATGTCCTCTGTTACTCTCTGAAAGGTACCTGTAGATAAGATTCTAAGGGCTACACATACATGTATCTCCAATGGGATGGGCTCCCCTCTGTTGGCTCTGGCTCTGAGCTAAAGATAGCAGAGGTTGCAGAGTTCCTGTAGTGTGTCCTTGCACACACTGTAGCACTCTGCAATTTCCACATCATGTGGCAGCAGCAGCCCATAACATTCTGTCCATGTAGACTCCTTTCTGCGGTTGTATTCCAAAACTTTTGGAATTTTCAGGAGAAACCAGCACAGTCTACACAGATGCTTTATAACTTGTTGAATAATGCCACTGTGTTGGATTGGTTAATTATCATGCAATTCATATGCTTATGTTGTAATTAGCATGCCACAGTTTTACCTTGTTTGCACGGAGGTATTTACCTGTACATGGCAGTTACTGAATCTAAAACTGTCTGTGGTAACTCATGATCTTCATGTCAGTTGTGAAGCAGCACATGACAAAGTAATAATGTAATAAGCAACTTTAATTTGCCATAGCACAAACTGTATAAATATTCTTTTTAAAAATGCTCTGTAGCTTTGTGATAATGCAGTTTGGTTCTACTGAACAGCCCTGTAGTTACATTCCTCATTCTGGTACTTGCACTTTGAATGATGGCAGCACATATGAAGGCACAAGGCAAAGCTCCCAGTTCATCTTACAAAAATCATGGTCTACATCTTGCAGGACACATACTGGCTCAAAATAGAAAGAATGTACCCAGCACAGAATGGAAAAAGGTTAACATTTGGCAAGAACAACAAAAAACAAAGACCAGGAACCCAATGAATAAAATGTATTCCTCTCTGATGTCTCTGCATATACTGCCTTCTTGGAGTACACAATTACTTCACATCACACACTTGTTTTATATACACTACTAAATAGGCAGTTAAACAATACAGACATCAATTGATACCATAAAACATTTAAAAAGCATTTAAAGTAATACATGCCAATTAAAATCAACATTCATTCCCTTTGGAAACAAAATATCAGACTTTAATATATACATTGCTTCTTTATAAAGAAGTTTATTCTTGCTGACGCCCCCCCCCAAAAAAAACCACAATATACTTTTTCTAAAATTGTAGCTTGTAAACCATGAACAGAACTACCATGTGCTTCCAAAAAATGTTGTGCCACTAAACTCTGTTCCTTTTTATTTAATATATCATGAACATATTCTAATAGCCTTATTTTAAAAGCTCTTTTGGCCTCACCCACAGAAAACTTAGTGCAAGGACATCTGAGGGCAAAAATAATGCCCTAAGTGTCACACCTATAATTCCCACAAACTTCAAATCTTTGACCATTTAAGAGTCCAAAATAAGGCACAATAAATTTGGATGCCTTGCATTTGCCACATCCTATTGTCCTTTTTGTTCTTAATGACTCATATAAGACCTCCTTGTGTCTGCAAAATCTGGATTTCACCAAAAAGCTTTTAATATTCCTACCCACTCTATATGAAGCAACAAGTTTATTAGGCATCCATGAACTTCCAACCTTTAAATTTGATGACAGTTGCCACTGTGTTTGTACTATCTCATAAAATCTATTGCTCAATCCACTATATGTGCTCACAAAATACATTTCACAACCAGATTCAGTATTATTATTTAATTTGGAAACTCCCTTCCATTTTATATTGTTGTTTCCTACATATTCTTTATTGAATCTAGACCATGCCTTAGCAATTATATCTTCATCATACCCACGCTTTTTAAACATTTCAAAAGTATAACCTATCTCCCTTAAAAAATCTTGTTCATTACTGCATAGTCTATAAAGACATATGCATTCACCATAAGGTAAGGCATGAATCATATCCCCAGGATGACAACTTGTTGCTTTCAAATAATATATGTCCCCCTGAAATTTCCTATGTACTTTTGTGGTTAGTGTACCATCTTCCTTAAGTAACAAATCTGCATCCAAAAAGGACACCTTCTTCCCTATTTGGATGCCATCAAATGTGAAATTAAATCTGTTTACTTGTAATTCATCTAAAAATTTCTGCACTTCCTGTTCCCTTCCTTCACATAAAAAATTTAAATCATCAATAAATCTAAAGTAACCTTTAATATACTGACAAAAAAATATTTTCCTATAAACATATTCAACTTCAAATAAGCCCATTGTTAAATTAGCATTTGAGGGGGCAAAAGCCGCCGCCATAGCTGTTCCGCATTTATGATGATAAACCTGGCTATCAAACTTGAAATAATTATTCATCAAACAAAAATGTTCTAGCTGTACTATTAGAGTACTGGCTCTAAGCTAAAGATGGCAGAGGTTGTAGAATTCCTGTAGTGTGTCCTTGTCCACCCTGTAGCACTTTGCAATTTCCACATCATGTGGCAGCAGCAGCCCCTAACATTCTGTCCATGTAGACTCCTTTCTGCGGTTGTATTCCAAAACTTTTGGAATTTGCAGGAGAAACCAGCACAGTCTACACAGATGCTTTATAGCTTGTTGAATAATGCCACTGTGTTGGATTGGTTAATTATATTGCAATTCATATGCTTATGCTGTAATTAGCATGCCATAGTGTTCACCTTGTTTGCACTGGGGTATGCGACTGAACGATGCACTTACCGAATCTAAAACTGTCTGTGGTAACTCATGACCTTCATGTCAGTTGTGCAGAAGCAGAAACACATATAAGCAAATGACAAAGTAATAATGTGATAAGCAACTTTCATTTGCCATAGCACAAAATGTATAAATATTCTTTGTAAAAATGCTCTTTAGCTTTGTGACAATACAGTTTAGTTGCTCTGAACAACAGCACTGTAGTTACATTCCTCATTCTGGTACTTGCACTTTGAATGATGGCAGCACCTATGAAGGCACAAGGCAAAGCTCCCAGTTCATCTTATATGGAGACAAAAATCATGGTCTACATCTTGCAGGACACATACTGGCGCAAAATAGAAAGAATGCACCCAGCAGAGAATGGAAACAGGTCAACATTTGGCAAAAGTTGGGTGAACATCTGTCATCCCTGATAGGGATCACCTGCTCTGGGCCAGCACAGGTATGATGACCTGCAGAGGCCTACACCAGAGCAGCGGGCTGAGTGACTAGATCAGCTTAGGGTAAGAAGGCCATTGTTTTACAGTAAGTATTTTAACATTTTATTTTTACATCTTATCTATAATAGGTTGCAAAAATGTATTTATTCTTTGTTGACTGGGTTAGTCCCACTTGGCAAGTAGTAGACTGGAATGATATTTATACTACTAGTGGAAATTTGGCCAAGACATCAAGGAACTTCCCCTACTCTTTTCATAGGTGTTGTGGGATCTTTTACATCCATCTGAGCTACCACCATCTCAAGCAGATGGGGTCTCGGTTTAATATCTCATCCAAAGAATGTCACATTCAGGAGTGCAGCACTCCATTTATACTGCACTGCAGTGTCAGCAATCAATCTACCTGGTCTGTGAACTGAACACACAGCCTTCTGCACCAAAAGAAAGTGTGAGTGCTACCTGTTGCACCACTGACACTAGATAAATGCTAGATAAATACTGCATAAATGCAGCAAAATACAATAAGAAATGTATGCGTAAATGCAAATATTTATATTATATATAACTAAAAAGGAATAAGAAAACATAAATATATCTGTAAACAAAAATGCATTTGCATACAAGTATGGTATGTTTATGTGTAGACATTCTTGTGTGTATTCACGTTCTGCTTCTGTGCCCTGCCCCCAACCCTCCTTCCTTTTATTAAAAAACAAGAAGAATTTCTTCTTATAAACTATAGCAAACTGCTTGCTACAAATGTAGCAAACAGTTCCTACAGTTTATACCCTGCTGCATGGAATACTATGGTACTCAAGTTTTAGTTAAAAAAAATTTCTTATAAATTGTAGAAAACTACATGCTACAAATGTAGCAAACAGTTGCTATAGCTTATATCTTGTCTGCACAGAGGGCTACAGTGCTCAAATTTTAGTTAAAAAAAGATTTTTTCCAACTTTTATACTGTAGCAAACTGTTTGCTACAATGCAGCAAGCAGTTGCTACAGACTATACCGCACATGGAGCACTACAGTGCTCAAGTTTGACCACAATGCAATACTGGCTTTTAAAAGTCTGCATTGTATTAGATATTAGAATTGGCTAACTGCACCCCGACCTGGGGCATTTGCCCCTGTTGCCTCAAAGTAGCTACTGCTGCTTACAGCAACTTTACCTGATGTTACTTAAAAATGCAGGTAAGTTATCCAAGGCATAGTGCAAAGCGGAAAATTCAATGAAATATGTCTAAAACAGACAAGCTGTACACGGACAAAATGAAAAATGTAAAATATATCATGATATATGTTTAACTGTCATAACATACTTCTGCTTTAACTTACAGTAAACAAGATTTCCTAATACAGATGGATTCAGTACAAATATGTTACAAAATTCTATGCTTTGCTGATTAACAAGTGAAAGCGTATAAGGGAGATATTTGTTTCAGTATAAATAAATGCAGAAATTCTATGCTTTACTGATTAAAACACAAGCATAGAAGCATATAAATTCATCACAAGTACAAGAAGAAATTCAATGTTTTGCTGATTAAAAAATGTAAACATGTAAGAGAGATTTTAACACACATCTATGATAGGTAAGCAATTATGCCCCATTTTATGTCTTCTTTATGCAGCTGAAGAAGCGATTGCTTATAATTCCTCCCAGGAACAAAGATGCTTGAAATTACTGACTGAAGTTGCTCATCAGAATGCAAACATAAATCTGAAATAAAAAAGTATCATTCAATAAAGCAGAATGATGAATAAGAAGTGATTTTTTTCAATTTATTTTGTAAGTGCAAATCCAGAAGTAATTCATACACAAATATAATAGAACTAATGTGCTTTCAGTACACAATTGCAACACAATCCATATCAGCAAGATATGTCAAATGTTTTGCCATTCCACGTTACTCAAGATATCTACTAATTATTAGTAGATTGCAAATGTAAACATTTTCACCATTTGTTTTCCTTCTACTGATTGCTCACACCTTTCTAGTACCATTTACCAGAGTATTTTTTTCTAAATAAAGATTTAATTAAAATTAAGTATTATTAATAATGTGTGTACTGATGTATTAACAAATTATGAGTAAATTTATTGTCTCAATTTCTAGTTAGTCTTTCTACCCTCCCTCTCTCTTTTTCTTTTTTAATTGTGCATTACTTTGTTTTTCTTTTTTCCTTTCGCTCTAATTTGTTATTTTTTTTCCACTGGTCCACAAATCCCAGGAGAAGCCCAACCACATTCCTCCCAGGTCTGGGAACATTCATCCAGGAATGTCCTCACAAGACAGGCACAGTGGCACTGGTTCTGTAGGCACTTTGGGATGGAGCAGCTTGGCAGGACACACAGACTGTGAGCTTCGGGACTTGGTTCAGGATCCAGTAGAGCAAGTAGCAGAGAGACCACTTTGGCCAGTCCAGAATGCTCTTCAGTAGGTGCAAGACTGGCTGCCCTGGTTAGTTCTAAATACTGAGCCTTCACAGGCTTCCAACTACCCAGCATTGGGGTCCTCCACTACACCACCATCAAGCAGTGGAAACATTTGGGTCTATATTACCTTATCGAAAAACATCTTCATTGTACACCTCTTCATCGACCAATAAACAGCAAACTCCCAAATCTTTGAACGGCCACTTCAGCTAACTTTTTCCAGGGAAAAAAAATTGCTTGGCCATCATAGGGAATTTGCCCTTTTCCCCACTGTACTGTGATCTTAGAGTTGGTATATTTAGTTAGGGGGGATATGGGGGGTCAAAGTCCTCCACTTTGTAGGGTTTGAAAGTTTGTTTGATTTTTAGTTGGCACAGTGATTTTTTTCCCCTGGGAAAAAATTTGCTGAAGTGACCGTTCAGAAATTTCAGAATTAGTTGTTTATTGGACGACGAAGAGGCATTCAATGAAGACAAGGTAATATAGACCCGAAACTTTTCTGGTCCTGTTGACTGGAGTGTTCTGGGGAGGAACTCCTCTTCAACTCCATCCTTCCCTATTCCTCTCTCCTAAACCATCTATCCTACTTCCTTCCCAAACTACCATCTTATCTATAAAAAAAAAAATCTTTCAAAAATGGGGTGTCTATCTGCTGCCAAAAATATGATCCCCTTCTCTACTACCTCTACAAGCAAAACTTTCTTAATGTGCACCTTTTGTGTATCTCTCTTTGTTATGTCTACCATATTTCCTATCTTCCCTTTTTCCAATCTTTTAAAGAATCACCCCTATTGAAAAAATATAAACCCCCATTAAAGTCTTAAACATTAATATAAATAGCTACACTGCAAGTCACTTTCCTTAAATATGTGTCAATACTTCTAAGATGTATGCATGCTTAAAGCTTAACTTATCTAACTTTATGCATCTAACAAACGTGGGTGTTTCTTTGCAGAAGCTTTCACACAGATGGAGTCATCGCAAATAAGCTGTGATTATTGTATTTGCTTATAGTCACGGAAGCGGTCTTTGGGAATAACCTCTACAGAAGTGTGAACCTTAGGACTATAAAGATAGTCCTGTTTCTCTGGCTGCTGACTTAGCATTGGCTTTTTACTGGGGTATTTCTTCATGAAACTTAATGGCATTGTCAACAATCACTCAAATGCTTTGATGGCCATTATTAGATTCTGCCAATGGATATAAAATATCCATAGCTATCCACTTAAATGAAACTTCATTAAAAGACATAGGTATCAGTGAACTTGGACTTCTGTTCCCAGATTACAGTGCAACCTTGTGACATTCTAGGCAAGCCACACATAAGTTTTCAATGTCTTTCATTACACCAGTTCAATAAAATCTAGTTAAAATTCTAGTTTTTGTTTTGTATATTCTTAAGTGTCCTCACAGGCTCCCTATTGAAATGTTGGCACTCAAAATGGCAAGTGCTGACAAGACAAAAAAGATCAAAAACCCAGGAAAAGGGCAATTCTTGAAGATTGCTTTTCTCCTTTAAACTTCTTTTTTTGCAGGGGGGGCAAGCCCTCCCACACCCCCTGAACTTTTATATAAACCAACTCCAAGATCACAATGCCTCAGAGAAAATGGAATATTCTGAGAAATAGCCATCTCTGACTTTTTGGATGTAAGTCCATTTTTTTGCCCAGTCTCTGCATTTCAGGACTTGTACAAGGTGGTCCCAAAATTTCAAATAGTTACCATCCAAGTATGATTGTTCCCCAGTCTCATCACAAATGCTATAACATGTTTTAGAGTTAAAAGCTGGTGCAGTATTTCTCCTTTGTCTTTGTTTACCCTGTATAATCATTACTCCACTTAAAATATGGATAAGGGATGGGGCCAATCTACCTGCCTGTTTCTGCTTGCATTCTAGTTGTATTTCTTCTGTCCCCACATAATATATTGTCTTCTGAGTATGCTTTATTAACATCTTCATTGTTTATCTGCAAATCTGCCAAGTCACAAACACTTTTACTAGTACTTTGACATGAAGTAGATTGTGTAGTCTCTTCACCAATGAATACAGGTGTAGATGTCTCTCATGTGTTCTTAGATATTTTAAGGCCACTGATTCTAATGTCTATTCTTGCCTTGCAAGTACCATCCCTCAGGCTGCACTTGCTTTCTCCATAAGAGCTGCAATGATCAATCCTGGAGTTAATTTGCAGATACCCATCAATTTGTATAGTTTATGCTTAAAGTAAGGTAGAGAGTTGCACTGTTTAACATACAGAGAAAATTTATTGCAGAGGTTTAGGAGGTGCTGGTTTATAAAACTGTCACCAGTTTATAAAACTGTCACCATACTATGTCTTATTTATCTGTTGGTGAAGATTTACGGTCATTGTTCTAGTATTGGTAAAGATACTGGACTTGTGGAAAAACAAGAGGTCTAGGAGAATCAAGTCTCTAATGGCATGGTAAGAGAGACAGAGATCTCCACTCAAAAGTCTATAAGACACTGAATAAAAGGATATTTTCATAACTGAAGATAGAGCTTTCAAACACTCTTGGAAGCACAGGGCCTTTAGACCTCTGATCTTTCTGGTTAAGATTCTTTGTGGTGTTTCTAATTGTCTGATATGTTTAGTGTGATACATCCCAAAATGGAGGTTATACTCAATAGCTGGTCTCATCAATGCCGAGTACAAGGGAGTGATTACCTCTTTAGCCCTTGATGACATACCTTTGGCAATTACTTGGTTTAAAATAAAAGGATTACCTGAGAACTAATATTACATGATGGTCAAAAGAGAGGGAGTTATAAACCAAGTACCTAGGTCACTAACTTTATTTTCATTTTATAGACATGTGTTGTCTAAAGAGTATGGTGAGGGAAGGGTTTGTCTAGCAAAATTGATGATACTACAATTTTAAGACTTACTTTGAGACCATTTTTAGTACACCAAGTATTTACTAGGAAGAGTTCTTTCTGGAGGGTTTGGGTGTCATAGTATGGCTTCAATTTGTTAGCCAGAGGTCCTGCCTCTCTGCTTGGAGGTATTAGAAGCAAAAATTCGAAGTAGTGTAGTGGTTAGAGTCACAGTTTTACATGCAGGTGTTTACAGTTCAAGTCCCAAGACATGTCAAGCAGAGCACCTCACTGGCCCTCTTCAAGAGAAATCTTGATGAGTGAATGGGAAATAGAAAATTCACCCCAGGGATCACTCCAGTGGCTTTACTCGACAGAGGCGCTGGGAACTAAGGTCGGGTGGCACAATGCCAGGGTAATCCCATGGGCTAGGCTTGTAAAGGCTACAGGGCCATTAGCCTAGTACACACCTATGAATAATAAAAAGGAAAGGTCCTACCGCCGATTCCTGAGAGGCACTACTGGTCACTTATTATACCTTCTGATAAGACACCTGCAATGCACAATGTGGTTTTCTGTCTTTCATCCAGTTTGCTATCCATCTTACTACATATGGGTTGATTTTTAAAGCAATTTGTATAATACCGCAATGGGGAACAGTGGCAAAGGCCTTAGCCAGTTCAAGATACAGCACATGCACTGCATGGTCTCTATCTACAGCCTCCGTAACTCTTTTGAAGAAACTTATCACATTAAATAGACAGGGTCTACCATTCTTCTTCTCCTGGTCTTTTCTCTACTAAAGGCAACTCATGTCAGTGATTTTCTTTTTTTTTTTTGTTAAGTAATTTGTTTACCTTAGTAATTTCTGTGTCTTTAAGTACTTTCTACTGAGTATCTCTCTTTGACCAGTCCTCTGATTTTGACATTTCTGCACTGAGCGCTCTCACAAACTTAACTTCTGGCATTTTCTGGTAAGATTCAATAATAGGTTTCTGATAATACATAGATTCTTCATTTCCTTACAGCCAGGGTAAAAATGTATTTCTGTTTGAAGTTTTTACACCTAACCCATCTTTACTAGGGGTAAATTCAAGATCTTAATAGTATGTCAGTTTGGTGCTCCTTCCTCAGTTTTATTAGGGAATATATATTCTGGATGTAAAGTTCCTTTCTAGCAACCAATACCATACATTTGGCTAGACTGGTAATTATACACAGATAATATCCAGATTCTACTACTGTACCAATTACTTTGTCAAAGTCAATCAGTACAATATTTTAATTGTCAGCATACTGGCTAAAATCTCATTTTAATAGGTTCTGACTTTATAATGTTGTTGCCAGTGTATTAGACAGAAATTACATTTTTGTTAAATACAAATTTCATTTTACTGCTTAAACAATGTTTAACAATGTGCTCCCTACTCTCACATCTAAAAAACATACTGTTTTCCATATCAACAGCTTTGGTGTGTTCACAGACTTTCCATTTAAAGGGGCAACAAATAGTTACCATCCAAGTATGATTGTTCCCCAGTCTCATCACAAATGCTATAACATGTTTTAGAGTTAAAAGCTGGTGCAGTATTTCTCCTTTGTCTTTGTTTACCCTGTATAATCATTACTCCACTTAAAATATGGATAAGGGATGGGGCCAATCTACCTGCCTGTTTCTGCTTGCATTCTAGTTGTATTTCTTCTGTCCCTACATAATATATTGTCTTCTGAGTATGCTTTATTAACATCTTCATTGTTTATCTGCAAATCTGCCAAGTCACAAACACTTTTACTAGTACTTTGACATGAAGTAGATTGTGTAGTCTCTTCACCAATGAATACAGGTGTAGATGTCTCTCATGTGTTCTTAGATATTTTAAGGCCACTGATTCTAATGTCTATTCTTGCCTTGCAAGTACCATCCCTCAGGCTGCACTTGCTTTCTCCATAAGAGCTGCAATGATCAATCCTGGAGTTAATTTGCAGATACCCATCAATTTGTATAGTTTATGCTTAAAGTAAGGTAGAGAGTTGCACTGTTTAACATACAGAGAAAATTTATTGCAGAGGTTTAGGAGGTGCTGGTTTATAAAACTGTCACCAGTTTATAAAACTGTCACCATACTATGTCTTATTTATCTGTTGGTGAAGATTTACGGTCATTGTTCTAGTATTGGTAAAGATACTGGACTTGTGGAAAAACAAGAGGTCTAGGAGAATCAAGTCTCTAATGGCATGGTAAGAGAGACAGAGATCTCCACTCAAAAGTCTATAAGACACTGAATAAAAGGATATTTTCATAACTGAAGATAGAGCTTTCAAACACTCTTGGAAGCACAGGGCCTTTAGACCTCTGATCTTTCTGGTTAAGATTCTTTGTGGTGTTTCTAATTGTCTGATATGTTTAGTGTGATACATCCCAAAATGGAGGTTATACTCAATAGCTGGTCTCATCAATGCCGAGTACAAGGGAGTGATTACCTCTTTAGCCCTTGATGACATACCTTTGGCAATTACTTGGTTTAAAATAAAAGGATTACCTGAGAACTAATATTACATGATGGTCAAAAGAGAGGGAGTTATAAACCAAGTACCTAGGTCACTAACTTTATTTTCATTTTATAGACATGTGTTGTCTAAAGAGTATGGTGAGGGAAGGGTTTGTCTAGCAAAATTGATGATACTACAATTTTTAAGACTTACTTTGAGACCATTTTTAGTACACCAAGTATTTACTAGGAAGAGTTCTTTCTGGAGGGTTTGGGTGTCATAGTATGGCTTCAATTTGTTAGCCAGAGGTCCTGCCTCTCTGCTTGGAGGTATTAGAAGCAAAAATTCGAAGTAGTGTAGTGGTTAGAGTCACAGTTTTACATGCAGGTGTTTACAGTTCAAGTCCCAAGACATGTCAAGCAGAGCACCTCACTGGCCCTCTTCAAGAGAAATCTTGATGAGTGAATGGGAAATAGAAAATTCACCCCAGGGATCACTCCAGTGGCTTTACTCGACAGAGGCGCTGGGAACTAAGGTCGGGTGGCACAATGCCAGGGTAATCCCATGGGCTAGGCTTGTAAAGGCTACAGGGCCATTAGCCTAGTACACACCTATGAATAATAAAAAGGAAAGGACCTACCTTGATTCCTGAGAGGCACTACTGGTCACTTATTATACCTTCTGATAAGACACCTGCAATGCACAATGTGGTTTTCTGTCTTTCATCCAGTTTGCTATCCATCTTACTACATATGGGTTGATTTTTAAAGCAATTTGTATAATACCGCAATGGGGAACAGTGGCAAAGGCCTTAGCCAGTTCAAGATACAGCACATGCACTGCATGGTCTCTATCTACAGCCTCCGTAACTCTTTTGAAGAAACTTATCACATTAAATAGACAGGGTCTACCATTCTTCTTCTCCTGGTCTTTTCTCTACTAAAGGCAACTCATGTCAGTGATTTTCTTTTTTTTGTTAAGTAATTTGTTTACCTTAGTAATTTCTGTGTCTTTAAGTACTTTCTACTGAGTATCTCTCTTTGACCAGTCCTCTGATTTTGACATTTCTGCACTGAGCGCTCTCACAAACTTAACTTCTGGCATTTTCTGGTAAGATTCAATAATAGGTTTCTGATAATACATAGATTCTTCATTTCCTTACAGCCAGGGTAAAATGTATTTCTGTTTGAAGTTTTACACCTAACCCATCTTTACTAGGGGTAAATTCAAGATCTTAATAGTATGTCAGTTTGGTGCTCCTTCCTCAGTTTTATTAGGGAATATATATTCTGGATGTAAAGTTCCTTTCTAGCAACCAATACCATACATTTGGCTAGACTGGTAATTATACACAGATAATATCCAGATTCTACTACTGTACCAATTACTTTGTCAAAGTCAATCAGTACAATATTTTAATTGTCAGCATACTGGCTAAAATCTCATTTTAATAGGTTCTGACTTTATAATGTTGTTGCCAGTGTATTAGACAGAAATTACATTTTTGTTAAATACAAATTTCATTTTACTGCTTAAACAATGTTTAACAATGTGCTCCCTACTCTCACATCTAAAAAACATACTGTTTTCCATATCAACAGCTTTGGTGTGTTCACAGACTTCTGAACTTCTTAATTGTAGGCAGAGGGTGCTCACTTTTAATGGGGCATCATTAGATAGTAAGCTTTCATTTAGTACAACCAATTTATAAGAACTTTTAGCGTTACTCTGACAAACCCACTTCTGCAAAATAGTTGGAAGGTAACAAGGTAGATTATGCAGTCTATTCCATAGGTCAGTCTACTCTTTGAAGTACCACTTTCTAGGGATAGTTGGGATAGTTGGTCTATTTGATATGTTTTCTGGGGTGTACTTTAATCAGATTCTTCAGTGATGAGATGGTCTTTGGATTGTTCAACACAGTGGCTGCCACAGTAATTTCTTAAGAGACCACATAAATGTGCCAGTAGTTTCACTCTTGTCATGAAGAGTCATTATATCTGACCCAAATGTGCATCTGTCTACACCAGACTTTCTATGAATGTCTCCATTGCTGTCAAAATACCACACTTCACTCACAACAGAAAGAGAATGTTTTCTCTCTGTCTCTCCTTGGGTGAGGTAAACACAGAGAACAGCACCAATTATTTCTTTTCAGGTGTGGTAATTAACACACTCAAGCCTAAATACCTTTTCTTTTTTGTACACTCCCAGTTCACACCCATACTTCCTCTGTCATCCAGAGCTTTTTTGGTTCTGGCTTCTTTACCTAAGTGACTTACCAGCTAATAAGAGGCAGTATTAGAAAGGGCAAAATGACACTAAGATTGTTAGTTTAGGATGCCCTGCTTTGGAGAAATTGACCTTTGTTTGCCACCTGTTATTCATATTTTCATTTCTGAGTAACTTAAATGTTATTGAGGTGTGTGGTGTGAAACACCAATGTGGGAGACAAGATAATTCACTGAAAATGCTGGTATACATCACACTATACTGGAAATATTGCTAGTCGTTCGTAATTATGAACACAACCAATATTTCCATATGTACTTAATACTTCAAAAACCAAGTGACTTGCAAACAGTCTGCATGACATTAGGTGAAATCTTAGATGGTATTGAAAAAACTGCGTATAATATTTGCACTTTAAATTGCACATCTTGAGAAATATCCCATATTATTTGTAATGCTAATTATACAATTAAACGTGTTTTCATATTTCTGTAAATATCTCAATAAACATGCTCAAATAAAGGAATTTCTTGTAAATGAAAGCTTATGCCTCGTTAACGAAAGTATTCTAACAATATATCTCGAAGTTGTATAGTTTGCAATGTATGATTTTTTTTGCAAATGTTTAGAAAAATATAATTTTGGATTTGTGCAAATTATAATATATTACAGTATTTATGGAAAAGTCTATGAATGTACTATTATCATTGTAAAGAATGCTTCTTACTAAGAAACATTGCTATTTGTGCAATTTTGCTACCTTTTATTGTTCACAAAAAGTTTACATTTCTCTTATGCTATTTAAGTTTATTTTTCAGAAAATGCTTTGGAAGGTAAGATATGTGTAGGCTGCTAGAGGTGTGACATTGCACACTACATAGGTGTTAATGAATTAACTCATAAGTTCTTCCACTTGCAGGTGGCAATGCAGGAATAGAAAAAGAAGCACCAGTGTAGCAAATATTGGAGACTCTTTCTTCAATATAAATGTAGTTTCTTTACTGCAAAGCATGGAAACAAAGTAAACGTACAACTTAAAAAGAAATAATTAAAATCCACAAAAAGGTTCCTGCTACTCCTGAACTAAAGCTACATGATTTATACCAGTTTTTCAGATACTTCTATAGCTTCTGCTAGTAACGGTCCAGCAAGAGTTTCCTTCCACTTTCAGCCTGAAAGTCACTTTCTTTAAAAGGCAAACATATGCAAAATTGTGTGCTTCTAACCCTATTTTACCAACAGCTTTTCCAATTATTCACATTTAATTGGTCTACCAGAGGCTTTTACTACTGTACGATATGCATGTAGCCATCAAACTTGTGCTATAAAATATAAACAGAGTACTCCAGCCACCATGCTACAGTATGTACACACAAACGAACACATATGCACACAATCACAAACATATTATCTACATATATCTATATCGAAATAGACACACACACACACACACACACACACACACACACACACATACACATCTATATCTATATATAGATAAATATGTATCAATATATGCTGTGTGTTTGGATCCATGATATTTTTCTGCTGCCTTTGAGGAAATCTCTGCTGATGGCTAATGCATCCCATTTGCACAGACATCCTCACATCTAAACATACACACACACACACACACACACACACACACACACACACACACACACACACACACACACACACAGAAAGAACCCCATAACTCTCAACTGCTTCTGCTGTTACCACACATCCATGACTTTGCCTCTCATACTACCCTGACTCTTCTCCTGGACTCTTATGGCCAGTCAATAATGCCAGACATTAGATTTTCATATTTTGTTAATTAGTTTCAGGTTCTTGCTGTAAAACCCATTGTTCTAATACATTTTAAAGTGGCTTTGGTAATATTTAAAACATTTCCTTGATGACTAGTGTCACCATCTGTTACACTGACTGCTCATTAGACTAGGGGGAGTTGAGGCAAGGACAAACAGATCCTCTCCCCTAGCAGATCCTCTGCTTACATCAAACATCCCCTCCTCCGAATCACATTCACAGACACACTCGCCCATTCACACACACACACACACACACACACACACACAAACACACACACACACACACACACACACACACACACACACACACACACACACACACACACACACTCTTTGCTTGCATCAAACATCTCCCCACCCATTCACATTGACAGACACACTCACCCCTTCACCCATACATATACACACACATATGCACACACACATCTACCCTACCTATCCCCTAACTAACCACCCCCTACTGTGGCAACCATATGCTAATGCACATGGACACACAAACCCTACTCTACCTATATGCAAAAGTACCCAGTGCTTACCTATAACATGATCACACTAACTGAAATTAATGGGTGAATGTCAGTATTTGGCTGAGTTAATTAACATGACTGGAGGTAGTAATTAACATGGCCAAGTGGTGCATTTACCTTACAGACACAAGCTGCAGGATTTGATTCTTACATGGGGCAATTGGCTAGGTTTAAAATAGCCCACAAAGGCAGTTAGCCTAGTACTATCAATGAACCTATGATGCTGCACCTCTTTGATGTAAGCACTGCAGTAGAACTAAGGACTGAAAATGGCTACCGTCAGTGGTAAAAAGGGTTTACCTCTACTGGTAACATATCTATATCCTGGGCTAAATTACAGCATTTAGAATAAAGGTGGAAAATTGACATGTGTGGATTGACCACTGGGTCTTGATGGCCACCTGAATGTTAAATGTTTTTTTTAGTATAAACAAATGTTTGGATTGAAAAATATTTCTTTTTAATGATATTTGAAGATGAGTTATTTTATATAAATCATTTGTAAGTGTTTTAGTATATGTTACAATGAAAAATCAATAGTATTTGTTTTACAGTCCATTTTCACTAAAAAAAGTTAATGAAAATAAGTTATGTGATTGATCAATTGACAATTTTAAATTATTTAAACAGATTGTTTGCTGTTGGTTTCTCTATGTTCTGATGAAGTAAGTATATGCAGATGACATGCTTAACACTTAAAGTGAATAAAGTCATTCCCCGGGATTCATGAAGCTCGGCGTTAGGCTTGCGCCGACCGTGTAGTGTGAAGATGGTGCAGTAGAGCTAAATGCATATTAATGAAGGTGTGCTTCCGCCACAGCCACGTGCATAGGAAACGAGCGCGAGTGCATAGGGCGTGTCGAAGTGCCGCACGGAGGCGTGGAAATGTCAGGTGTTGACGTGCAACCTAAAATGCTTGCATATAACAATTTGCATGCAATAGTAATCACATCTGTCAGTGTCCGTGGATACTGAAATGTATGCAAAGCATGCAAGACAGTTCCTGCGAACACAAAATGAAGAAGCAAACACAAATGCACGGTAGGGAATAACGGGTCCCCATCCCTCGAACAAATGACATTGAAAACCGTGTGCCCGTAGTCCAACGCAGTGTAGATAGTTATACCAAGCGGAAGTGAAATGCATCGTGTTAGCGTGCCGCCAATAGCTACATCCAGCCCAATGGTCAGGGTCACCAGCTGTCCCACATTGTGAGGGAGAGTACACAGCTGGGCAGATGTGTCCATAACAAAACCACGATAAATGTAAATATCTAGCAACCATATGACAGAATTATATCCCACAACGCATGTAACAGTCACATACAATAGGTATGTCCATATTTAACATACCATATGTGACAAGAAATAGAATAAGCAAGAAAACAAAACAGAAGGAGCATATAAACTGCTATAACAATAAGGCAACATGTAGGCTTAAAGGACAGTATTATCTGTAGCGTTAACTGTGGGTATGTGTTATCCAGTACAATCGGATATGTGTCCAGAATATATCCCATCCTGGACATAGGAAAAGGTGGCACCCTACCAATGATCAGAGCAGTCGGCCAAAATCCACACATATGCGGTCCAAGCCGTACTTGTCAGGATGTGTCACAGTTGAATGGGTATTACTCGGGTGTACCAACCATGTCATGAAAGTTAAGTATGGGCGTGTACCTATGTGTGTGATGTATAGCATGTGGAAGGTGAAACATGCCAGGGTAGTCCACACAACCATACAGGTACCTGACATATGTAGTGTATGCAATGTGTTACCTTGACCGTGTCATGGGCCATCAACCAAAGCAGTGATGGATGGAGTGTCAGGAATATGTGTGTGGGGGGGATGGGTAATGGTATAATCCTCAAAGGCGAGACTGTGTCGTATGCAGAATAGGTGAACTGGAGGTGCATGAGGGAGCAGCGGGTGAATCAGAAAGAAACACAAAGAACATGTATACACATCTGCAATACAACCTGACAGGCCATACTGTAGAACACAATCCCACAAACATATGAATATTAAAATGTGCGATACAAATGTACAGAAATGTCACCGGCACATACCCACAGATTGGTCCTGATAGAACCGGCCCATTCAAATCCAAAACACCTGGATGCATAATGGAATACCCATCATCCCCTCCACAGCACACAACCCGCACCCATACCTGAACGTCCACCAAATCCAGCCATACTTAGCCTACTAGCTTGGCGCAGCCACATCTACACATAGTGACCACTACTCATATGTAGTAGGCAGTGTCACCCTAGGCAGTTTCAGGATTGCAAACTATGTATCCCTTGCATGTAAAACCCCCAACACATTTTTGTAAAGCCAAAAGAATGGTCGGTATTGGTCTTGTTAAATTTTTGGATATCCCTAATGGGATAAGTAACTTTTGTAAACATCAGAATGGGTATCACGACACGATGTCCAGTCCTGTAGACATCTGGACACAAGTTTGAATGTGCAGTAGTGGTGCACGAGACTGTCCAGCCCTAGACGGTTATGCAGAACCTACTACCCAGGATCAAACACCTGCCCGTGACGCACGTGTCCCCACATGAATAATCGAGGGAATATATTGTACACATTCGCATAGTGGCACTTGGAAATAGGGTGATGAAGGCACTGATGTAAACAGGATACCCCCTGATCCACTGTGTGAGGGACAGTCACTGTGTGGGTAGGTGTGTCCTGACCAACAATGATACAATGCCAAATGTCCTGTGATTGTAGGAAATAACTATGTACCATACTGCATGTAACAGTTGCCTAAAGCAGTCATGTCAGGATAGAAAATACGTAATTCATACAAGAAACAGACTAACAACTAAAGTGCTAAAGGTATAGGCTCTCAGCTAGGAAAATAATGAATGTTCTAAACCTGCACTGACCATGGGTATGTGTTGGTCTAAACAATCTGGTGTCCCCAGAATATATCGCAACCTGTACATATGACAATGTGTCAACCCTACCAATGGTCAGAGCATTCGCACAATAACTGGCCTGCCTCTTAATCACTCACAAAACCAGTGACCTTTGGAGGAAAGGTGTTGAATGAGAATGACTGATTACAACAATTAAGAGTAATAGATGCATTTAACTGCAGAAAATAAGTAGTAATACGAATCTGTCAACACGTTCCAAGTTAATAGTACTAATATGGTAGAAGTGTCCGTGATTGTCCCTGATTTGTCATAGCCTTGTCCCTGTCACTGTAGAAACTAGTCCCCGAGTATCACAGAGGTCTGTACACATATGTACACCAAACAACTGTCACATTTGTTGACAGAACTATTGCATACCTGTAGTGAATTTATAACTGATGTCCAGAATAATATTCATCGTATATATAATTGAATGAAACAGTCAAATGTGAAGGGAAAGTATTACAGAGGTCTGTACACATATGTACACCAACCAACTGTCACATTTGTTGACAGAACTATTGCATACCTGTAGTGAATTTATAACTGATGTCCAGAATAATATTCATCGTATATATAAATGAATGAAATAGTCAAATGTGAAGGGAAACATGTGGAAACCACTCCCCACCCTATATAATGTAGTGCCGACCTAATAATGTGGTCAGAGGTGCCCAAACACCTGCAACTGTAAACACAGGTAGAATGTTAAACTCTGGACTAACTCTGTCCATGTGCTACATCTGATATTTGAACAGATACAGGGCAGTTCTAGTCACCAGTAGGACAAGCCTAAACCCAGACCAGCACATGAACACCCTGACAATCAAACACACGTATGTGCAAGGACTATAAGCGTAGGAGTTCTGAATATCCTTGGAGTGAGTAGACATGCAGCACGGGTCCAGAGCAGTAGGAAATAGGGAATGTCGGAAGAGTAGTACTGTGGTTTTCCCAGCAGGAGAATGGATGCCTGCTGTGTAAGTGAAGCGGTGAGGCGTATGTCAGAGTAGCTATGAACCATTGGTATACATATAAATGAGGCAGAACAACAATAGTGTAGTGGTTAGAGCATCCGCATAACGTAAAGGCATTCCTGGTTCAAGTACGACTATAGCACATATTAATTTATTGTGTAATGAATGCCTCTGTGCTATAAAGACAACATTTATACATGTAAAGGTGACCGCGTGTCTCGCATGGGGCCATCAACCAGATTCCATCAATCAAAGTGGTACTTTCATAAGGAATAAGGCACATGTAATCACAAAGAAGTGGCAGTAAACATATGTAACTCACAATAAGTAGATGCAAGTGTGCCTGCGCGGGTGTAAGCAGCTTGTAGCATAGCAAATGTACGTTGTCTTGTACAGCTGTAACTTTTATATATATAGATATATATATATAGATAGACAGATGTGTGTATAGATAAATATCCACAGACATAAAATAAATATGCAATTATATCTATATATATATATATATATATATATATATATATATATATATATATATATAGAATGAACGCTGAAAGATGAAAGCAAACATAAGGGTAGTGAAGGGAATCTAGAGGAAGTAAGGTATTATAAAGTGCTCGCAGCGTATGTCAGATAAAGCTGCACAAGAGTGAGTAGAGCACCGCTATTCACACCAGAGGCAGGGTTATACCACTGGCCATAACATCGTTGAAGTGCTACATCAACATTATACACAGACGGAATGTAGTACATGTTGTGACCACCTACACTTGTAACCCGTAAATCGTTCGTAATCCATAACATCAGGAAAGGCACGTATGTGCAAATATGAATGGATGGGGACCCTGTGAATACAAGAGGTGGTACAAAATGTGTGTAGGGCCCCAACGCTCTGGAGAGGGCAATGTGTAAAGGTGTGTCATGGCTGCGATATCAGGTGGATAATGGTTGTCGTGCGTGGAAACTCAACATGGGTGTGCTGGAGAAACTATGGATATGTGATTATGAACACAGGAGTGCTAGGGTATGTTGTGCCGGTTGCAATGGAGTGGCCCGTAGAGGTCAGCTAGTACGTAGGTGCGATTCCCAGATAGAGCGTCATCTGCGTGGAGACATGCGTGAATGGGCGTATCGTTGTCGGACGTTGTGCATCAGGGCTGGCAGCCCAGCACGTAAAACCTATCTGCCAACCAGGAGCGGAACGGAGTTCTGCTGTGACAACCCCAAACTGGGAAAAGCATAAAGACACAACTACATGCAGATATCAATATGTTGATGTACAATCTCAGTAACACAAACACTCATTCTATTAACATTAATAATATGAATGTGCACAGAAACAAACACAGTAGCAGGAATAATAGGCTGCGCATACGAGTAATAGGTCGAATGACACTGTATCACATCACACTTATCAGCGGCACCCCAGACATGAAAAACGTGCGACATCTGTCTGCTGTATAATGTGTAGTACACTGATCACAAGTTCACCGGAGTGAAGTGTCGGTGTCATAATGACTAAGGCAATAGTATGCTGTTGAAGCAGAGATAAAACCCAATACGCATGTGTAAGTGTCTATGTCCGGGAAATGTATAGGTTAACGGACACACAGATGTATATATAGATAAAACGATATATATATATATATATATATATATATATATATATATATATATATATATATATATATATATATATATATATATATATATATTTATATATATATATATATATATATATATATATATATATATATATATATATACACACAAAGATATAATACATATATATATATAGATAGATATATATACACATACAACAGGTATTGATATATGTACATACACACAAAACAAATATATATGTCATTGTAGATATACACATGTACATAACTAGGTTACTTCACAGCAATTAGGGGTAACATATTTACAGACCGGGCATATGTGACTGGGAGGTCCAATAAATAAATGTACCCCCCCCACACACTGTACAGCTAGGCTGGTCAGACATACAGACAGGCAATAAAGATAAATACACTGCTGCTGTCCAAAACACCTACAGGAAAGTACCAGTGGGAGAGATCTGCAAGGTCTACACTTTAAATATGGATAACGGTGTCCCTTGCGGGACCCCAAAAATTCACTGTACGTGTGAACCCGTGGTTATCGATGCAAGCAGGATGTAGGTGTACATGGAACAGTAGGTTGTGCAAGTGTGATAATACATAGGTTGACAAAACGTACGACATGTGTCCCGAGACGGGGAGAGTGGGCAATGTGTAGGGGTGTGCTCATACCCCAGCTGCGCTCACAGTAAGTATTTGTCATGAGTACTGTAGAGGGGTGCCAGGTAGGTGAACTATGGGTATGCAATAATGGGCTTAAGTGTGCAGGTGCTGGTTGGCAGAGATGTAGTAGGCCCGCCCAGTGGAAGTCATTAATTTTCCTATGTGTTTATAGCAGACGCCTATACCTCTCAAACCTGAAGAGCACATCTACCGGATAGTCTGTAAACCATTGGGGGAATACATAGGGACCAAATCAGTGCCGTGTACCTGATAAGCATGGACGTCTATAGTTATGAATCCGAATGTAACAAAGTCCAACTAAACACTTCCATAACTAGTGATATTAGGTGGACAGGTGGCGGAATACAGGTAATGACAGATGACAACATGTATGAGTCATAAACAGCATGTACCTCGACAAACGTGAATGAATACTTATGCTCTGTGACTGTCAATGTGTCTGGTTAATAGAACCAATTGTCTAAATGTGTCCCACAGGGTGTTATGCAGTGTTCCTGATACAGTGTTCATTCTCCCCCATTGGTATATGAGGTCTGCTAGTGACGGAAAGTGCATAATTTGCTGACCACCTTAGGTAGATGATAGCATAATAGATGAGGTTTACCACCCATATGCCTTAGAGGGACACACCCATCTGGGCAGTTGTGTCCTGCAAAATGAACGTTATGGCACATGGCCTGTGAGTTCGGGAAAGGAGGCCATATATTGTGTGTAGTGGTGTCAGAAATTAATTTGTTGTATCAGAAACAGCTACATGTAATAGAAAACAGTATTAGCAATTATAATGCTACAAGAATAACCTTAACATTTGCAAACCGTTTAAGTAGTCAGTTTACTACTGGCTGTGGGTATGTGTTGCCTTGACACATGTGATAGCTCTACATATAGGATCTATAGGGCCGCCACCATTCTGAATGGCCAAAGTGGGACCTGCTCTGTAGAAATGTCAGATGTACCAGGGCAGAACATACCTACAGCCATGCACAGTCAGAAATATACATATCAGCACAAATCAAAGCTTAGTCTAGCAGCAGTAAAGTTGCTTATGCTACTACATATAACATATCGACGTGTCAGATATACAAGACCTGTAACAATCAATCACTACAGACATGTAGAATATGAGAATGTCCCCTAATCAGGACAGTTGCAATGGCTAGAGTATTGTCAAATGACATATGCCTAATGAGGGACTGTCCCATGCAAAGTGGGAAAGGTGTTACTCCCACAGTCTCCCGTCGTGCAATCTGAAAGGTGGAAAACGTACAGTAGGTATGCGGTAGCATGACTCGGTGGACAGCTGTGTTAACAAAATAACATTCACATGTCAGCATTGCAGAGTATTGGTTCCCATGTATCAGTCAGATGGGAGCAGATCGTATGAGGAACACGCATATAATATGATTATATCACTGGACAGGCCGCCGAGTCCGTACAGTCGAACGCCTGCCGTCGCAAAATGGTTAGACATACCCGATACTGTAGTCATGTAGTCCAATGTAATACGCATCACAAGGGATCGCACACACCCAGCATGAGTGACAAATGTAAGCACAAATGTCGGTGAGCGAGTGGCTGTAAGTGTGTTTGTCTACCAGTATGCCAGTAGTGCACTGTTAAAGAAATGTGGAGTCTAAATGGGTATAAGGTGCTGTAACCAGAGGTCAGCAGTGCTTAACACTGTGCAAACCCATGCACAGCTGCTCCCACCTGCTGGAATGTGCCTTACCCAGTCCGTATCCAAAGGCGTCGGTCTGTCCGCAAACAAAGAATTGTCCTATTCACGTGTTGGTAGCAGTACACTGCGCACATAGCTCATGTGAATTAACAATAGACCATGGCATATGTACAGACAATAGACCACACATACTATACAGCACAGTCATCCAACAGTATAGCAATGTACTGGCAGATATGTCTGGACCACTGGTGTATGCATGCCTGGCCGTCCTGTGTTTCTGTGTGTGAGCATGCCCAGTATGACTGTTACGCATGTTGTCGACTGATATTACTGTCATACCTTCATGTGTGTGAGCATGCCAAGTATGGTCAGCTGTATCGCATGTGTCACATGTCCAGGTAGTCAGTACTGTGTTGCAGACCCCTCCGTTCTACACAGACAGATGTCATGGTGTGCCTGCAGGGTAGCTAATGGTCATGTGGCATTGACAGTTGCTACATGTCTGCATAGCGTGGGGGGGCATCCAACCGCATCCACAGTCCTACACAGCACCATGGGTGGCGCACATGACTCTCACATGTGTAAGTTGTACGGGGGCACAGCTGACAGTTGTACACATCTGCCACTACTGTACTGGTATGCCAGGTACTCCATGTCAGTGTGTGGACCTACCTAAATTGCTGGTTGGAGGGATACCAGTGTATGTCAGATCCCAGCTTTAAATACCAGCATAGTGGTGTTGGACGTCCTAGCTTTCACAACCTACATCAAACTGCCTGGCCTGCTGTAGTCTGTGTGTGTCTTTGGGGGTTGGGGTCATTCATTGGGCATATCCATAGGCCATTGTATATCATTTGTCTGTATTGGTACACACCTGTCCAGCTGCATGGAACATGTGTGGGCTGTACGGACACACATGATGTTCAGCCCATAAGACCCCCATATGTGCTACAGATGTCATTGTGCCACTATGGACGTGTACTGTCTGCTGCCCTAACATTCGGCTACCAAAGTCTCTTGTATGCTCACATACATACCATAGCAACAGGTAAATACACATTCTAATACAACTGCCAATTGTTTGGTCGATAGACGTACCCTGGGGGTGTTCTGGACCTGAGGACAGTGCTGGAGGGCTGCCTATGTCGGATGCACACAGTGCACCTCCTATACGTGGCCGAGCACAGGTAGTGTCATGTTTGGCATCCATTGTACTGTGTGCGGGTCAGAGAGGGGAAATCCGTGGGTACCTACTGTGTCAGTGCATATGCCTTGTGTTGCCTCTTTGCCAAGGGCAGGTCATACTGTGCAAGGCCTTTTGCCGACTGGACCCTGCTCAGGTAGTTCCTTCACCAAGTCACACTGTGCCTGTACAGGCCTTGGCAGTGTTATTAGGCCGTGTGGCCCTGCCCCATGCTGTTCCTGCTGCAACTGTTACTGCAGAATCAGATTGTGTAGCATAGCAAATACCATAAATAATTGTGTGCATGTCACTAGTGAATACTGCAGGGCTCCACCGGATGTGTCCGGATACCAGAACCGTGACCTGAGCATCCCAAACACATGCTCAATTATATGTCTTGCCTGTGCATCTGCCTCATTATGGTGTGAGTGTTCAGGTGTGTGTGCATTGCTGATGGGTGGCGTAAGCCACAACACCAGTGGTTACCCGGCATCCCCCACTAGGAGACTGTAGAGGATGTCCATATTGGCAAAGGTGTGGTACAGCTGTGTCAGAAGCCATATATCGGAATCATCATAGCTTCCAGGGCAGACAGCACACACATTCAATCTAATGCCCTGGCCATCGCATATGGCCTAGCTGTTGGAGGGTATGCCCCTGCAGTGAATGTAGGCCCTACCCCACTCACCAGGTGGTGCTTTGATGTGTATGTGTGTGCAGGCTATAGCACCCAGTACCCCAGGGTAGTCAGCCATGTGGTTGAAGAGATGCATATTGCTGGTCTACTAATCACATGTGTTGAGGACATGTACGTGCTCACTAACATGTGTTGACATGGCGTCTGTGAACTGGTGCAATACTCTGGATGCAGATGCCTGTGAGATCCCCATGATATCCTCACTTGTGCTGTGTGAGGTACCTGTGGCTAGTATACCTAGGCCAACACATACCGTGGTATTCACTGTGATGGGTTTCCCTCAGCCTGTTTGATGTGTCAGGTGTGGCAGGCACAGGTCAACATGCCACTGTAGGAGATCTCTGTCCCCCCCATAGTGCTCCACCATCCCCAGCTCATGTAGCCCCTGGTAAGTCACCCTGGGTCTATAAAGTCTTATGTCACCCCAGTAAGGGTTGTTCGGCAGCATACACATCCTCACTGCCCTCAGCCTCCTGCGCATGTTGGTCTATGTTGCCTGCTGCAGCCCTTCTCATTTGGTTGGACTGTGTTGTGAAATGTCCCCACAGGTATATACCGGTGGTGTAGAGTGCGGAAGAAACCTGTGTGTATGCTGCTTGCTCACATTACCGTACTGTTCAGGTGCGGGCTGGCCATGTCATCTGCTGATTGTACTGATCATCACCTGTTTGTGCAGCCTGTACACCCTGACTACCCCACTACTGCTTTTGTCCCTCCCAATGTCACCAGGCAGGTATAGACACACCCCTAGCTTAGGCGTGCTAAGGCAGGAGCACTCCCGAGGCACAGTTCTGCAATGTACGTACAGTATGCCTGACCCCCCTCCCATGCTGTCAACTATATTCGAGCCCTGCACCTGGCTAACTACACACATACACTCCAGGGATCTGCATCACACCCTGGGGATGAATGGGATACACTATTGTCAACCTAATCTGCATAGTATAGTCTTCTAATGAATAGTTATATGACCCATACCGAACCTCCAAATTAATAACCACTGCTTAGTGTCACTCAGATCCGTACACAACTGGTAACAGGTGCCTTACTATCACCGTATTCGATGTCCCATGGTCTTCCCAACAACAAAATAACCGGTGTCTACACGACTACAACCCGGGACCCTGCACACAACACACAATGTGTATTACCACTACGCCATGGCAGATATACATACATCCAAGGTTATCACGTACAGATCATCCAGCACAAACATTCAATAGTGCTGATGTCCCCAGACATATATGTTTATATCTATGTCTATCTCCCTATATCTACATATATCATATATATTATATGTATACATATATACATATATATATATATATATATATATATATATATATATATACATACATACACATATATACATATACATACATATGTAGATATTGCATTAATATCACAACAGCGGACCACATGACAGCAAAGCATTAGACAGGAATGAAAAGGAAATTACATGTGCCACCTGCATCATGTAGTGTTGTTACTATCATGGCATGTGTGTTTTGTTGCGTCACATGGGTCAGACTGTATTAAGGGTAAGAGTAGGGCTGCTGACATTTACTCACCAGACCTATTGGCGAATATGTTTTGACAACCCAGTGTCTTGGCAGAATATGCGGGCTGTGGACACTATATAGGTCAGCAAGAAAACACACTGAACACATCTTGCAGCTAGCCACCCACAGATACCAACACATAGGGTATAATTGCCAAACACACACACCTGCTATGCCTTGGAATCGAGCACCTACCTGTCTATTCCACCACACTACCACAATATGCAGTAACAGAACGCACTACCGAGTTTCAGCATCACAGCACTCCCAGAGGCATACTTCTGGGTGGGTGACATCATCAGCAAAGGCAAAGACGCCGATAGGGAGTGTACAGAGAGTGAGCTGTCTAAAAACATTATTCTGTCCCCAGGCAGCTGGAAACACACACACACACTTGGCAGGGCTGGGATTCGAACATACACCTAACTACCTTATCACACTACAGC
Source organism: Protopterus annectens (assembly GCF_019279795.1). NCBI lineage: Eukaryota > Metazoa > Chordata > Ceratodontiformes > Protopteridae > Protopterus > Protopterus annectens. The sequence continues at coordinate 535,115,113 of NC_056732.1, read as the reverse complement.
ATTTCGCAGTTACAGAACGTGCTACCAAGTTTACTGGAACACAGCACTCCCAGAGGCATACTTCTAGGTGGATGAAATCATCAGCAAAGGCAAAGATGCCGTTAGGGAATGTATGGAGAGTGAGCAGTCTAAAAGCATTACTCTGTCCCCAGGCAGCTGGAAACACTCAGACACACACACACACACACACACACACACACACACACACACACACACACACACACACACACACTTGGCAGGGCTGGGAGTCGAACATACACCTAGCTACCTTATCATACTACAGCATTTCACAGTTACAGAACATGCTACCGAGATTACTGGAACACAGCACTCCCAGAGGCATACTTCTAGGTGGATGACATCATCAGCAAAGGCAAAGATGTTGTTAGGGAATGTATGGAGAGTGAGCAGTCTAAAAGCATTACTCTGTCCCCAGGCAGCTGGAAACACACAGATACACACACAAACACACACTTGGCAGGGCTGGAGTCGAACATACACTTAACTACCTTATTACACTACAGCATTATGCAGTTACAAAACACACTACTGAGATTACTGGAACACAGCACTCCCAGAGGCATACTTCTAGGTGGATGACATCATCAGCAAAGGCAAAGATGCCGATAGGGAATGTATGGAGAGTGAGCAGTCTAAAAGCATATTACTGTCCCAAGGTAGACAGAGACAAACACACGGCAGTAGTGTGAGCGGGACAAATGCCTATCTACTGAGCACTATTACAACACTACATAGATACGAGACGCGCCACAGACAGTACACCTTTCAAGACAGTCAACCAGTGTGTTCAATGTAGGAATCCATCCTGATGTAGGGTATGGACATCTGTTGCCTGGATGACCACTATTGCTATACAGGATTTCAATGGTCATGCCCATACACAGAGGCACATAACCAACACAAGGTGTCACTGGGCATGCTCACACACTTAGTAGCACATGTCCATTTGGAATGTACTGTGTGTCCATCTACACAACGGTGTACTGGGCATGCTCACACACTTAGTAGTAGCGAAGGGTTGTCTTGTATGCACATGGATTCTAAACACGGAAGGGCACAGTGTGTCGATAGTGAACATTGTTAGCATGAACGCTGCACTACATATATTTGACACCGGTCGTCAATGCTAGATGTGTCAGATTCTAAACACGGAAGGGCACAGTGTGTCGATAGTGAACATTGTTAGAACGAACGTTGCACTACATATATCTGACACCGGTTGTCAGTGCTAGATGTGTAGCGTTCGTAGTCACAGCTGACAATCCAGATCCAACAATGGGGAATACGGACCTCTCTGCAGTGAGGAACACCTGTCATATGGCACAGTTGTGCACAATAGCACTACCACCGTATACCTCAGATACAGACATGTGGGCCATAAGACCGTGACGGACTGCTCCAGGTGTTAGTGTCCCCACGTACATGAAGACCACTCACATGTACTGACCAGTACACACTCAAGAGCCATCACAGATGTCTCAGGTGCAGATCACAGTGGTAAATGCCGCATTCTACTATGTAGCCCTCAGACATCACCATGTCCTTGGACCAGCAACACACATCCATACATTACTACAACACCATGTTACTCATGACCAGTGGACTGTACATAGGTCTACAGCAACTGAGCAGACTACACATATACTGACAGGGTCCCATCATGTGTTATGCAATGCAATGATACCACTGTTCATAACCAGGTCGGCTCTACACATAACAGGGGCCTTGGGTCTTATACAGCTGTAACAGATGACTGTTGCTGTACACCAAAAAACACTCATGTTTGGATATGACATACATGTAATTGCTGTGGATATGTACATGGCCCACACACACACACACACACACACACACACACACACACACACACAACACATATGTACATAGCATAGCTTTTGCTGTCCTCCGTGCAGACAAGTGGCTACAGCAATCACACATATGCACATGGAAGGTAGATCCATGGCTATTGAATGCTAACAGTACATAAGGTAGCGATGTTGACTGAGGTAACATTCCCTCTGTACTAGTTACCCATGGCAACCATCATATCATACAACAGTCCATGTGTCATGTATGTCATCACACATGTCCACCAATTGCAATGCATACAAACATGGCTACATGACAGGAATGTAGGACCAACACACATGTACATGTAGTGGTGTGCATTCAGCTACCATGCATGTGCAGTAGCTGATGTATGCAGTTCATCTGTGTCTAACTACAACATGCAGTTGCAAATCAGCCCCATCATTGACACCTGTATATGGTGAAATACTGACAGTATGGTAGGATGCACATCAGGTATGGATGGATGTGTGTACATAAAGTGGTGGTCCACCTTTGCAGATGGATGTTTTCTGAAGACAGCTCACAGGTGTGTCACAAGCCATCCTACCATGACATGTGCAAACAGTACGCTATGTTACTGTTACTTGAAGGTGAAGACATACAACCTACACAACGGTCAGGGTGTTACTGACTATAAATCACTTGACACCTGTAACACTTACGTCCTCCCTTGTGCATATAGCAGCACAATTGCCGAAAGTAGCGTCGGTACACATAATGCGGTCAATACTGCTGCATGTCTGTCAGACGTATCATCATATAGCAGGTGTATGATTCACAGTACTGCCATGTGTGTTTGCTTGTGTGACCATATATGCCACGTATGGTGGGGAATACATCCCAATTGTTACACTCTCCTGTACACTGTTGTAGAGATCTGTACATACTGCAGTGTAGAAAGCAAGACATAGGCAAGGGTGGTGTGTGTATCACACACATGTCAGCTATCTGTATGTGAATGACATTTGTGGACTCCACAGTGTGTGTGTGTGTGTGTGTGTGTGTGTGTGTGTGTGTGTGTGTGTGTGTGTGTGTGTGTGTGTGTGTGTGTGTGTGTGTGTGTGTGTGTGTGTGTGTGTGTGTGTATGTATGTATGGCTGTCTGATGCATGGAGTGAGGGTGTATGTTACCATACAGAACAGACAGGATCCCTAACTCCCTATGGTGATGCAATCTACTACCCTGTTGATGCCATTGGTCTCAGCCTTACTGGCTACCTGTACATGTTCATTCTCTGTGTTGTGTCATGTGGGTGCACAGTACTGTGAAGGTGATTACCACATAGGCAGGGGTCCTCACCTCAACACTATCGAGTGTGGGTTATAGTGTCGTTAACCCCGTGAGTGTGGGCATGTTACTGTGTGTTTCTGTGTATGTATTTGTGTGTTCTCATCCTGTAATGTGACAGTGTATTACTGCTACACAGTGAGGCCTCATGCTATCAACTGGCCTCTACCCTTGACATCAGCCAGACCGCTGTGTAAACCCCCCGCACCATGTCACTGTACCTGTGATGTGACCCGGTATGGATATCACATCTCTAGCCACTGCAGCCTATTAAACAGCTCACATGCTTCTGGATCAGTAGATGTGTGGACATCTGTGGAATGGTAGCCTTTCTAACAGTGAGGTTGATGCTTCGTATAGCATGCTGGCATTGCCATACATGCCTGTGAGTACTCCACATTTACACATGGGAAACTGCAAACACTGCTACTTATTGGCACATGCAATTAAACCTTAAGGAGGGAAGCAGGGCATCATTACCAACATGCTGTTACTGTTGTTACCAAGACACATAGTGTGAACATACAACAATGCACTCTAACTACAAACACTGTAACGTAATGGCACATGCAATTAGACCTTAAGGAGGGAAGCAGGGCATAATTACCAACATGCTGTTACTGTTGTTACCAAGACACATACTGTGAACATATAACAATGCATTCTAAACTTGTACTACATGGTATGTCTGGTGCGTGTCAACAGTACACAACAAATGTAATATACACTTATCTCACTATTCTGTTCACCCTGTGCATCAGACCATATGAGCATGTCCCTGCACCGATGGTGTGGATGACAGGGATGTGGCACAGGCATCATCATATGCACAGGGTGATAATGTTTGCCAGAGGCATAGGCTGCACCAGTGGATGACATCATGTGTGTGGGTTAGGGCCAGTGATCTTATTGGACATGTGTGGTTGTTATGCATGTGGGTGTTGCGGTGCCCTACAGATGTTTCTGCTGTGTGCGTGTATGTGTGCACACAGTTCTGCCATGTGTCCGGCCTACACAGGGGTATTATTGACAGCTCCAGATTGTACAGACCAGGATGTACAGCTGACTGTGTCTGGCCATGGCCATGTGACCTGTGCCTGACAGGGGTTGCACGGGCACTACCAGGCAGAGGTACAGATTGGCTACTGTCCGATGACACATGTCCATTGGAACCATGTCCCCGCTGGGAACATCCAGGGCCACGTACATGTGGCCTGCTGTGTCCTGGTGTAGACAGCGCAGCACCAGCTGCACTGCTACTGCTACCGGCACTGTGGGAGTGGGCATGTGAGGTAGCTCATTCACGTTGACCTGCACCAGGTGGTGTAGCTGGCCTACGTCCACGTGGCCTACATCTCACTCCTACCAGATATTCCAGCACAGACAGCTCACGCTCGCAGATTGCCATGCCACAGTCAAGGATTCCAACCATGTCACCCAATCGTCTGTCCAGTGCGTCGGCAATCTGCTGTTGAGCATTTGCCAATGCCTGGATGTTGTCATTTAAAGAATGGATAGCAGCCCTCTGAAGCCTCTGCTCTTCTCTGTTCTGCCATTCAGCACATGCCTGTGCCACCATTACAGTCTGAAACATGCGTCTGGTGGCACCAGCTGCTGCGCTCTGTCCTGCAGGTGCATGTCTCCCAGAGGTCCTCCTACTAGCAGCACTGGCCATATGCCTGTGTGGCACATCTGCAGTCATTACACTGACACCATGGTGTGAAGACACACCTTCTGTAGCCACCACATGTTCCTGTTCCAAGCTAACACACGCTGACTGTCCTTCCTCTATGGCCACTGGTGATGGAGTATGTGTTTGCATGAGAACTGTGTGCGGGGAAGAGGGGGATATAGCTGGGATGGCGACCATTGGCACAGATTCAGCCCCTGACAACCCTGCCTGTACCTCATGCATATGTTCATCACTGCTATAGTCTGTGGGGACACTAACATCAGATGGACTGCAGGAGGGTAACGCACCTACATCACCTTTGAATGCAAAGAAAGCCTCTACATTACAATAGAGACACAGACAGACAGAGACACATACACACACACAGACAGAGATACAGACAGACAGAGACACAGACAGACAGAGACACAGAGACAGACAGAGAAACAGAGACAGACACAGAGACAGACAGAGACACAGAGACAGACACAGACACAGACACAGACACAGACACAGAGACAGACACAGACACAGAGACAGAGATAGACACAGACACAGAGACAGACACAGACACAGAGACAGACACAGAGACACAGACACAGACACACACAGAGACAGACACACACAGAGACAGACACACACAGAGACGGACACAGACACACAGAGACAGACACAGACACACAGAGACAGACCATGCATGTGATTTGACAGATGACATGCAGCATGCATGTGATACAGCAGACGGCATGCAGCTCAGACATTAATAGTGGTAGTTAGCATACATCCCTGGGTTGCACACAACAGCAAGCAGGTGTCATATCAGAAGCCATGCAGTTCACACAATCATGGTAGTAAGCATGCATCACTGTGATACACCATGTGGACCAGCACAGGTTAACAGTACACATGGCTGATGTGACCTTGACATTAACATGTAGTATGACATGTAATCAGCTGACGTGTGCATTGACATGCATATATGTCTGACACAATGGTGTCCTGACACATGTACAGTGGTGTAATAGGTATCACATTGCAGTGTTGTCTGTATGCCCTACAGATAGAGTGCACTTTTAGCAGATGTGCATGAGCATTGAAGGGTAGTATGAGGCATCTACATTGCTATACAGTGTGAAGTACAGACACTGTGCCATTGCATGGCATCATGAGGTATCTATATTGCTATACAGTGTGGAATACACACACACAGTGCATAGCCATGACGGCATGCATACACATTACATAACTACTGTGGATTGTGACCCCACGTTGCTGAGGTGTATACACACTAAACCATGCTGTGTCATGTGACAGGTCACTGGTAGACCTACGGGTGACACCCCTGCACAACTACTAAACTGTCTTAGCTGCCTGGAAACCATGTCCACACATGGCAGACTTGTCAATACACCATGTCCCACATGACATTTATGTACCACACACACGAGGTGCACAGCTGACACTGATGTCCAACAGCAGCAAGGGAAATGTACGGTATCTGTGGCCTGATGTGGTGTCTATGTCTGTGGAAGCTGTACAGATGACTACTGTCATGCTGTGACACAGTCATGATGTTCAACACATCTTATATGGTCGAATTAAGTGACACCTCCACAAGCTGTGCACAGGCTTTTCGGATGTCCAGTGTTCCACATCAACTATATAACCATTCAACAAAGGCTATAGTTGGACCATGTGTGGACAATGCCTGGATGTTGTCATTTAAAGAACGGATAGCAGCCCTCTGAAGCCTCTGCCCTTCTCTGTTCTGCCATTCAGCACGTGCCTGTGCCGCCATTACAGTCTGAAACATGCGTCTGGTGACACCAGCTGCTGTGCTCTGTCCTGCAGGTGCATATCTGCCAGAGGTCCTCCTACGAGCAGCACTGGCCATATGCCTGTGTGGCACATCTGCAGTCATTACACTGACACCATGGAGTGAAGACACACCTTCTGTAGCCACCACACGTTCCTGTTCCAAGCTAACACACGCTGACTGTCCTTCCTCTATGGCCACTGGTGATGGAGTATGTGTTGGCATGAGAACTGTGTGCGGGGAAGAGGGGGATATAGCTGGGATGGTGACCATTGGCACAGATTCAGCCCCTGACAACCCTGCCTGTACCTCATGCATATGTTCATCACTGCTAGAGTCTGTGGGGACACTAACATCAGATGGACTGCAGGAGGGTAACGCACCTATATCATCTTTGAATGCAAAGAAAGACTCTACATTACAATAGAGACACAGACAGAGCCACACACAGACAGACAGAGACAGAGACAGACAGAGACACAGACAGACAGAGACACAGAGACAGACAGAGACACAGAGACAGACACAGAGACAGAGACACAGAGACAGACACAGAGACAGACACAGAGACAGACACAGACACAGAGACAGAGACAGAGACAGACACAGTCACAGAGACAGACACAGACACAGAGACAGACACAGAGACACAGACACACACAGAGACAGACACACACAGAGACAGACACACGCAGAGACGGACACAGACACACAGAGACAGACACACAGAGACAGACACAGAGACAGACCATGCATGTGATTTGACAGACGGCATGCAGCATGCATGTGATACAGCAGACGGCATGCAGTTCAGACATTAATAGTGGTAGTTAGCATACATCCCTGGGTTGCACACAACAGCAAGCAGGTGTCATATCAGAAGCCATGCAGTTCACACAATCATGGTAGTAAGCATGCATCCCTGTGATACACCATGTGGACCAGCACAGGTTAACAGTACACATGGCTGATGTGACCTTGACATTAACATGTAGTATGACATGTAATCAGCTAACGTGTGCATTGACATGCATACATGTCTGACACAATGGTGTCCTGACACATGTACAGTGGTGTAATGGGTATCACATTGCAGTGTTGTCTGTATGCCCTACAGATAGAGTGCACTTTTAGCAGATGTGCATGAGCATTGAAGGGTAGTATGAGGTGTCTACATTGCTATACAGTGTGAAATACAGACACTGTGCCATTGCATGGCATCATGAGGCATCTATATTGCTATACAGTGTGGAATACACACACACAGTGCATAGCCATGACGGCATGCATACACATTACATAACTACTGTGGATTGTGACCCACGTCGCTGAGGTGTATACACACTAAACCATGCTGTGTCATGTGACAGGTCACTGGTAGACCTACGGATGACACCCCTGCACAACTACCAAAATGTCTTAGCTACCTGGCAACCATGTCCACACATGGCAGACTTGTCAATACACCATGTCCCACATGACATTTATGTACCACACACACGAGGTGCACAGCTGACACTGATGTCCAACAGCAGCAAGGGAAATGTACGGTATCTGTGGCCTGATGTGGTGTCTATGTCTGTGGAAGCTGTATAGGTGACTACTGTCATGCTGTGACACAGTCATGATGTTCAACACATCTTATATGGTTGAATTAAGTGACACCTCCACAAGCTGTGCACAGGCATTTAGGATGTCCAGTGTTCCACATCAACTATATAACCATTCAACAAAGGCTATAGTTGGACCATGTGTGGACAATGTGCAACAGGGTTTATACACATCACATCTACTGTGTGTTGCTACATGTCTCTGGCCATCCCCCATGGCCATGTGTGAACATGTGTTGGCCAAATGTTTGTGATGGCCATCTATCTCACATGTCTGAGTTGTCCCATATGACATACACCCATAGATGTCAGATACGTCACTGTCCACAGGGTTATGCAGACAAAGGGTTGTATGTTTGGTATGTGGGGTATGTATTATGGGATAGTGAGACAATATTGCAGCCGGAACACTACATGTCTGGGACATGTCAGATGGCACATCACAATGTGTGCACCCATTGCAGGGACATATTCCACAATGATGAATCCTGTGGGCTGCCAATATCCCAGCTCACTGTGTGGTACTGTTTGCGTACCACACATTTGTTGTTCCAATGTATAGTACATATTCCTACATTGAACAACACCTCCACCGTTGTATGCACAGCTGTCCACACATCTAGCAATGACATATACTGTGGTTTCATGTCGGTGTTTCATTTAGTTTGTATATATTGCACATGGGTAGCCAGTGTGATTGATGACAGATGCGATCTTTATATCGTTACAGGACCATACATTATGTGTACATGTGTTAACTGGCCACATGGCGAATAGATCTATGCATTAACATGCCTGATACTGATACCTGTCTCACCTGCAATGGATTGATGTCTGTGCGGCATGCCAGAGGTACCTGTATAGGGGTGACACAGCATTTTGAACATTATTCATGACTGTATGACAGCTACAGGGTGCACTTGCATGTTAACACATTCACCTGTGCAATAGCATATAGTATGCACATGTGTGCATACACAGGGTAGCATACTATAGTATGCAGCATGTGTGTAAACATATCTTGCATATGATGTTACATTACATATTGTACAGTGACACAAGCAAATAAATGGGATATAATAGTTATATGTGCAGTAGTGACTTACCAGGCAACTCCAGGCTCGGTGGTTGGGAGACACCCACCTCCACGATGGCAGCTAGTGTTTGTGGATGCTGTTCTGAGGGTGTCCCCCAGGCTGGCCAGTAGCTCCTCGGTAGGTGTGAGTGGGGTCTGGCCCACCACCTGTTCTACCTTGTTCCCTGGCGATTGCATTGGCACGCCGTTTCGCATGTCATATCAGGTCCATGCAGTGTCTGCGCACCTGCTGGTAGGTGCAGTTATGGCCACCCACATTATTAACCCTCCTGCAAAGTTCCCGCCACAGGTTGTCACGCTGCTGGGCATACTGTGGCACATGGCTGAATAACACCTCATAGTTATCATAGAGGTACGGTATGAGGGCATCATCCTCCATGTGACTATACGCTAGCAGGCGTGAATGAGGCATTATCTGGAAGACATAATAATGGAGACAGGTCACAGTATCACAGAGATGTACAGAGATACAGCTGCACATACATTTGTATTAAATCTAGTACATATGAACAGTTATCTTTGCAAATCGTCATGACACTGACATGACTGACGTGTTTGTGGCACACACATGTAACACCCGTTGTGCATTGGATATCATCACCATATATGTGTGTCACCTCATTACATTGCTCATACTCCATATGAATGCTGTCTTGATGTGGGCATGTCTGTTTGCTTGTACTGGTATTCTTACCTATCAGCACATGCCTGGATGTGTCCACAGTAATGCTGTTGACCTTGATGCTGTGTATATGCCACATATCAACACATACACTGCCTTAATGGACATGAGCAGTGACAATGCAGACATGCACACGGAAACCTTTACATGCATGTGTTTTGCCATATACATCTACACGGCACTGTACAGCAGTTCAACATCCTGCCACGTATCGCCTGTGTTGCACATGTGATACACATGGCACAATGGCTAGCCGGACATTATTCGCAGGGATGGTTATCAACTATAGCATGTACGGGCAAGGTCGTGCAGTAGTGTGTATGCCCTGGGCCATGTATGGGCATAGGATGTGAGGTTTTCTAGCTGTATCCCGACAGCCATTTTGCCACTGCCAGGTGCATCAGTGCCACATTACTGATCCAGACAGTTAATGATACATCTACCATGCAGTCATCGCACCATGTATGACAGAGATGACATGTGCAGCTTTGATGGATAGGGTTGCATGGTATGGCAGGAGTATGTAACATGTATGGCACAGGGATCTATCCAGCATGTGGTGATCCTTGTAGTAGGAAGGTGGCTGTCCATGACATATGTCTTTCAGATCAGGATATGTACGTGTAGCATATCCAACATCACAGTGTTGCACATGTCTTTATGCAAGGTAGCCAGCATGCTGCATATTGGAGATGAGTATTGTGAAGGCTGGTGTTGCCCATCCACGCATGGCCAATACCCCTTAAAGGTGATATGTGATCCGATATTGGTCACCCGAGTGCTGAGTATGCCTGTCCAATGATCTCCATGCTCATGGATGGCACCCTGTCATGACATGGGTGCCTCGTATGACTACTTAATAGGCCTGGAGATGTCACCAGCTCAGGGAGGTGAACTGCACAGCACCATCCCTTACACACAGTGTCCATAATGTTGACTGCTGCCTAGGTGGTAGTTAATGGGTACAGGGTTATTCACCTAGCAGTGACAATGCTATTAGCAGCTGTCAGATTGTGCACATATGTCACGCACCTCACCCACAAAGCCCATTCTGTATGTTGTCCACAACACTGAGACAGCTATTGCTCCTAGGTCATGGCCATTCACATCCTTACATGCGCAGATGCCTCCCATTTGTCTGTGTGGTATGGGCTACAATGAGGGGTGAGTACAAAACATTAACCCTGTTTTACTGTAGCTGCCACTGGTTTGATATGTACATGTCACTCAGACACCTTTTGTAGTGTTGCTTCTGTCAACAGGCCACTGGTAGAACAATCCTGTGACATATGAAGGTACATCTAGTATACTCAGTGTAGCTGGAACACAGTATGGGTGATGATGTCCTATGACCTGTCACAGGTATGCTATGCAGTGTGAAATCATCCGTACTGTCATCTACATCTGTACTGCTAACATCTATGTTAATAAAGGTTCATAGACATGCAGACCATACTCAGCAGGGTAATAGTGCAGTGCCTCCAGTTATGACTGGCGTCTCCACTTGTGGGTTGCAGTGGGTTTATATTATCCAACACCCTATCTGTATTGCATATTCATGCTCAGCACTTGTTCAGAACATGTAAGCACTTCATGAGCTACTAATTACTATAGCACCCATTCCAACTCATTTTCTACAAGTACACTGTTTGTCCTTACATTTCCAGCTTGCTTACAGTACAACAGCTGTTGTACACACGTACCTCACATATCTTGTGAGACATGGTTGAATATACAGGCATATCCAAGTGTCACTTACCAGTGTTATTGCCAGTCTATATGATGAATATGGCAAACATGAGGCAATAGAGCAATTGTCTCATGTACACAGTCAATGCTCACCTCCCAACATACAACACTACAGCCTGTGGGAGATGCACATATGTAGCCATGCTGGGGGTAATGCTCTCTCCAACCCAGACTGAACCTGACATTCATGTGGAGACGTTAAACATTTGCAACACACCCCACTCATCACATAGTCTCACTAGATCTCCACCACCACAGGCCACACATACTATGAATACAACATTTGCAGAACCTCTCCATACTCTCTGTGTAGGCAACAGAGGCAGCCCCCATCACAAGCACAACACCAATTACTTATAGCCCACAGACTCATGTGTGCCCATCAACTACAGCCAATAGGGTGTTATAACATACCCAACACACCAGTCCTAGGTGACTCTGTAAGCGGTCACACTGATGTCCCACTCAGCAGGCTACACAAGGCGATAGTCGCTTACATCTGGCTGTCGGGTAACAGGATCCACAACATAACCTATGCACCCATGCCACACCTCACCAGGTACAATTTTACTGTCATTCTCCATGTTAGTATGACTGCCCTGAGATGTAACTTCCTGGACTACATGTACAGGGACATGCAATAGCTCTCCAGTCTTCTAGCCCGGAAGGTATCGCCCAAGCCCTGAGAAGCATTCTGCATTCATCCAGACTGATACCACTGTACAACGACTGAATGTTTCACTTCAACAGTTGCCTATGCTTCTGCTGTCATTCCACAGGCATCCAGTATCTGTCTGCTTTGAATGACATGGTCAACAAAACATGATGCTTTGGCACAGATGACCTGCACCTGTTGGCCCTGGGATTACAGATAACATGTAAGGCTCTTGCTGCTCCTATACTGCCTGTCTTGGACAGTTTCCAATAACATATTCACCACCAGAACAGGAACAGGCAAGCAAAACCTGGGGTAATGTTACTCAATGCTTGACATCTTCATCTGCAACGCACTCAGGTGAGGCACTCCATATAATGGACCACTTTGATATCTCTGCAGTGACTGGGACCTGCCTCTAGGCTCCGGAGAGCACACCTCCACTGACACGTTATACGCAGACCACACCTTTCAGTCATGTAACCAGGACCGGAACACCCAAGGCGTAGGTGTGTCCATATTTCACAAGGACATACATACCTCCAGGCTGGTTACTTAGCACAATGCATCAGATGTAATCCACGTGCAACTAACTGTGGCCAGAACTGCTATACACATTGTAACTTGCTATGGATTCCACACCATACCCCACGGTTACCAGCCCTCATTTCTTGGTGTACTGGACAGTAGGGTTCAGACAGGAACTACTGATGTGAGACTGACACTACCCCACACTTAACTGGGATACCTACTCATGTACCGACACATAAGGCCAACGCTTTCTGGGATTCATAACCTCCACATCCATACACACCACCACCAAGGCCAACAATATCCTAGACATGGACATTACCAACATGTGACTGGTGTTCCACACCTGGGGTTATCCCCTCGTTGGTAGTTTCCGAATGTATGCTAATCACCCTTGTTATCCACATCCCAGCACCACACCCTTCACGGAATACACAGTACAAGATTTCTACAAGGCCTACTTCAGATGTCTTATGACAGCGGTAGTAAACGTCATGACACCCGTGCAGATGGACAATGTACTTACAAATGCTGACACATACACCAGTGCACTTCATTAGCACTTACACGACTGCATGGACCATGCTATCCCAAACAGAGCCATGATGGTACCCACCAGATAATGGACGCCACTCTGGGGGTCCAGTTCCATGGACATAATGTACAACAAAACGTGGAGGCTGTTGCAAAGTGGAGTACAATCCCATGGGTGGGGTAGCTCACTGGTCAGCCTCAGTAGGAATCCGGGATCCCTTATCACATCCTCCAAAGCTAGCTACGTAAACATTACTGCAACACATTCCAAGGACTACCACAAAGCATTATGGAGGTATGTCAGTACTCAATGGCAATACCCACATCTGCTCTGACATACAACGGTTAGGCAGGAACATTACAGAACCGACTGATATTGGCAACATCCTGGCAGATAGGTTCAATGCTAACTTTACACCCTCTCACTCCCTACAGGGCCAAAATCTATACAGGAACAATGCAGAGTCCCTGCGGTCACAACTATGCAGTTCCAGCCTGCACTGTCTAAGGCCTGGAACACAGACTCCATGTGACTGTCCAACATCCCAGGCTGCGATTTACACAAACCTCTGAACGACATGGCTCCCTGCTTGGCCACCAGCTTCACTAATAGCCTTGTATCAGACATTGTGGCCACTGAATGGTGCACAGCAACAGTTATCACACTCCACACAGGTCGCGCCACAATGAACCAGAGGGACTATTGCCCTATACGCCTGACTGGACTGTTCTGCAAGGCTATGGGGCACATCATCATGGAAGTCATTCAAAGAGACACTGGTGGGCTCCAGACCTTTGATGCCACCCAGGTTGGATTTGTTAGGGCCAGACCATGGATCCTACACCTGGACAGTTACCAGGGTATTGATGACGGTAAGGGGGTCCACACAGCCTACATTGTCCTCTCATTGGCTTTCAGCAATGTTCTCCATTCTGGTATTGACAACATACACATCCACCTACACATCGACCCCTACATCTTGAGATGTTATGCAAAGTGGCTCACGGACAGGACCCACACAGTGAGGGTAGCATACCATAGTACCTACTGTAATTCAGTTACACTTGGCACACTACAGTCCTTGGTCATAGGGCCCCTCATGTTCGGTATATGCTTCCCTGAGGTACAGGCTAGCATAGAGGGACTTTCCCTGAATAGGTTTCCATATGACTGCAAACAAGGAGCCATGATTGATCCACCAGCTGATACAGACACCCTCCATAAGGGTGTCACTGTGACGGATACCTGGTGTCGATAACATGGTCTCAAGCTGCATGACACAAGGTGCATAGACATCCCCTTTGGATTACACCAATCACTCACTAACTATCACATAGGTGGTAGTCCCCTACATACATGTGACATTATATGTGATCTTAGTACACACGTATATAGCACCCACTCCTTTGATAACCATATTGCCAATGTGGCGTGGATATCCTTCTATGTGGCCACCCTTATCTGTAATGGGTTTGTAGCTGGAACAAAGGCACCCATTGTACCTCTATACTCCTGACGTATGACACACGTTCAAGGGTACAACACCCCTTTTGGGGTGTACCTTACAGAACAGCAACGGCTTTACATACCACAACATTAACACACCATGAGGATTATTGACCTCCAAAGGATGACGTATGCAGCACAACTACAGACACCACAACTGTACACATTTGCATACTGCATACTCAGGGGTGACCTCTGCTGAACATACAGGGCCCATGTCCACAACAATATTGATGGATATACTCCACATACGCAACATAAGCAAAAGCCACTGAGAGCAACATGCTCATGGATATGTACACAAACGCAACGATGAGTGGGATGTGCTTGAGGGATACATTCCTGAACCAGACACTCACCATGCTTTGGAACATGATTCCTATGTACATCAAGCAGGGACACTCACTAGCACTCTTCATGAGATACCTCGATGGGTGGATGGGAAACACACATGTAGACCAGGGATCACTGCAGTGGCTGTACTGTACACAGGTGCAGGTAACAAATGGCTCTGCTGTTCACAGACACAGGACACTACCCTAGAGAGGTGTCGCTGGTAAAAACACTGTAGTTGGGCTTACAAATGGACTTGGCCAGACAGCATAGTACCTAACTATGAACCTGTGAAGCTATTACATGTCCTTTGTGCATGGATAATTGAGTAGCTCTTCCATTTCAATTAGCTATCATGCTGTTACAGTGTCCCGTGACTACAAGCCATATGTATCCTGTTATTGTGTCTTGTACATGCCAATAGACATACCTTTTGTTTGCATGATATAACAGTTATGCTGTGTAAAATATCTGACATATCTACCTACAATACTGTACATTACACATATTTTCAACATTATCCCATAATGCAAAGCATACTTGCACAGCAGGACCACCTTAGGCATGTTATTCTCGTTATATGCCCATACACATGCCTACTGTGACAGTATATCAACATATACTATCCCCTGCTATGGCACGTACTTGTTGGACAAACCCTACCACTGACGGCGGGTGGTGTGGAATTGTTGTGTTTAAAGCCCTCATGTAGCATCCCTTGTGGTGTATGAAATGTTTACCTTGTGGCCCACAGCAGGACACAATTTCTACAAGCATTACTATGCTCAACAAGACATCACTACATAATACCTTTTCCCACTTTATGCATTGCGTACACTTTAAGTAATACAAAACAGGCTCTACATACACTAACATACTGAGTGTTCTACATACCTTGTTAGCGTTCCGAGTCTTCGTAAATATCTCTCTTACACCTTTACTGTTTAAACAGTTCTATGGTATGAGCATACAGTTTGAATGTATGGCAAGGCATCCTTATATACGTAGATACCTGTAACATGTGGTATCCTGCTGCCAGTTGGTGTTCCTGAGTACATTATTACATGCACATCAGCTGTGTAGCTACTCCATTCGCCAATTACGCGGCAACAGTGGGGTATAATTGAATTCTCCACTTGGGCGTTGTCCTTTTGCCCTACCTTCGGGGAGACGGCCTGTATGTGTTTTGTTGTGAGGAATTGCAACTGCTTTTTGGAGAGACACGGATATTTTGAATTCATGTCCCCTTTGGATTGTGTGTGACAGCTAGAGTACGTGATTCTACATGTGAGTGTACCTGTCATCTCAACCGTCTGAAAAGGGACTATTGCAAACAAAACCTGTAACATCGCCATCTGTTCCATTATACAACAGCTACGATTTCACATGGCGCCATTACAAATGTGTCTCTCACAAGGTATGTTAACCGTTCTGCAGATGTAATTGAGTGAGTGGATGTTTGTGATGTTATTACAGTCTGTATTGCAATTGTTTCAGGTGTGGGGGAGATGTAGGTGGGTGTACATAGCATATACAGGTTTGTGGGGACTGCATTGCTACATATTCCATATATGTGTGTGGGCTCCTTGCCTAGTTGAAGACCTATCATTTAGTAGACTAAAACTATGGTTGTTGTGGGCTTATACATTGAGCCATTGTTAATTGGTTCCTATATAGCGTGCAGGTGAGGTTGATACTTCAATACCACCAGAAATACATCAATATGTAAGGGAATGTTACTAAATGACAGCTGTCTTGTGTATTTCTGTCACAGATATTTGCACTCATTGCAGTTGTGTTGGTGACTGAACCTCTTTGACATGGGTTGCCACCTTTTCAAATGGCCATAGTGGGACATTTGCAGGACACACACTGGTGTTTACAGGCCGACACATACCCATGGTCAGTACATAGGATAGAACGTACTTTTATCCTAAATACATACTTATTCTTGTAGCACTTTAGCTACTTATCATGTTTCATGTAACATTTACGTATTATAGATACAGGAATAACTATTTAATGCAACTATTACACAATATATGGGACATAATTATGTCCCACAATCTCGGACATTTGCCCTTTTTAATATTTGTTGTCAGGACACAACTGCCCAGGGAGGGGCTGTCCCTCTTAAAGTGGGACAGGTGGTAACCGTATGCCTACGGCCAGCTATGACCACACCTACCGTAATGATCTACCTCCGAGTTAGCACTAGCAGACACACGATGCAAACACACACACACACATTACAGTCCCACGGAAACGCACACGGCACCCTTAACACACACTTACACAGACTACAGCAATCACAAACACAGTTGAACACAGTACCTACCTGGACCACAGCACCGGCAGCTTTAACTAAATGTCAGTTAACATCGTGATAATATTACTTGCGGTTCTAGTGTTCCGGTACTGTGGTCTTTCGGTCTTTAAGCCTCGTGATTACGCGTGTCGGTATGTGAAACATTCGGTAGTTGGCAGTATCCTATTTATTTGTACCTCCATGGTTGTGTACATGTGGTTCACCTATCTAAATATTTGCAGATATAGGTGAATCCGTATATATCGACATATATCTCTCTATCACCCTTTCTATCTCTATTATATATATATATATATATATATATATATATATATATATATATCCAAAAAGACTCGAAAAATAAAATAGACAACGTTTATTAACCGTGCAAAACAACAAAAAATAACAAGAATGAATCAGGCTTTATCAAGATAAAACCATAATACAATGTAGGTTTTTAGATACACTTGGTGTAGTCACATGATACCTTAATTAATACATTTGATATATCACCTAATAAGACATTAAAGAGACAACACTTAAAGGGCACCTGTATAAATTTAAATTGTTAAAAATAAATGGATAGAAAAAATGGAAAATTAAGAATTATTAAAAACAAAAAATAATAAATAATAAATACTTGTACTAACATTATTTAAAAACTTTATAAAAAAAATCACAATCTAGCCATCCTTAGCCTGAGCACACTACTGATGTTAATATTCTCGTTGAGGCCAGGGGGTTTACCAGCATCTAGCCTAAGCTGCCATAGAAGTTCTCTATATTCAAGGCGAGTCTCCCAGTCTCCCCCTCTGGCATCTTGCATCACCTGCTCAAGGATGGTGAATTTAAGCTGCATTTTAGGACAGAATGTAGAATGTTTGTAAAAAGCGTTTGTTTCTTTCTTTTTGGAAATGTCATATAGGTGCTCATAAATTCTTCTTCTTAGGGGCCTCTTGGTCTTCCCTATGTAAAAACTAAAGCATTGTGTACATAATCCTAAATAAACAGCACCCTTTGTCCCACAATTGTAATATCTATCAGCATCAAACCTATACTTTTGGGATGGAATGTGTAAAAAACTGTCATTAATAATAAATGCGCACTGCTTACATGCCCCGCATTTGTATGTACCCACCTTACCATGGTTGAGTCCGTGCTCTAGATACTGTTTTCTCTCAAATAATCCCTTTAAGTTAACATCTCTTCTTTTAACAAAACAGGGGCGTTCCTGTATTAAATTCTTAAAATCCTCATGTAACATCAAAACCGGCCAATATTTTAAAACAATTTCTTCCACCTGTTGGGAGTCTTTAGAAAATGTATAAATAAAACTGTTGTGAGGTTCAAATTGTTCAGATTGTTGCTTCTGCTCCACCCCCTCTAAACCTCTTCCTAACAACGGGAAATACTTGGACTCCCTGTTCTCAATAACCTCTTGGGCCAGATTGTTGACTAAAGACGTAGGGTAACCCCTTTCAATAAAAAGATTTTTTAAAAATTGAATTTCCTCAAAAAAATGTTGATCAGTACTAGACATCCTGGATGCACGAATAAATTGGCCTTTGACAATACCTTTCTTTTGATGAAAGGGATGGCCACTGTCAAAATACAAATAAGAGTTGGAAAAGGTAGCCTTCCTGTACAACTTGGACTGGAAGGTATGATTATTGTAATCCTTAAAAATCGTGACATCAAGATAATGAAGCACATCACTACTGACATTGTAAGTAAAAGACAGGAAGTGTGTAGTGGAGTTAATATAACTCATGAAGTCCATAAAATTGTTCAAGGACCCGTCCCAAAACAAACAAATGTCGTCTAGGTAGCGCTTGTAGTGGACTATGTGTTGAGCCCAGGGAGTTGAAAATATAAAGTTGTGCTCCCAATAGTGCAACACTTTGTTGGTATATAGTGAAGCACAAGAGGTACCCATCGCTACACCCTTCTTCTGCCTGTACAGTTCCCCGTTGAAATAAATGAAATTGTTGTCAAGAACAATCTCCATAAATTCAACTAGGAGACTAATGATGTTAGAAGCAAGGCCAGATTCAGAAACCAAAATTTCATTAAACCACTCCAGACCAGTAGAGTGTGGAATACTGGGAAACAATTCAACAACGTCAATGGTAACCATCAGAAGGTCAGGGTTATATAAATTACAGTCTATACCCTTGAGAAAATCCCAAGAATCCTTACAAACATGCTTTAAGGAAGAGGCAAACTTTTTACTAGTATGATCAATAAATTTACCTAAAGGTTCTGTAATGCTGCCTGCTCCAGAAACAATGGGTCTGGATTTCAATGGGACCAAACCTTTATGGGTCTTGAGAATCCCAAAAACAACTGGAGTCCTGGGTTTGTTAACATGTAAGTAATTGTACAACCTTTCGTTAATTGCTCCCTGTAACAGGTGGTCGGATAACCGAAAATTAATCTCGGCATAGGCTATATTCACCTCATTTCTAGAGATCAACTCATATTGCTCAGTGTCCTGCAACATGTTATAAAGAATCATATCATACTCACAGGTGTACATCAAAACCACTCCCCCACCTTTATCGGGTTTCATCACCCTACAATCCTCACTCTTGAGGAAGTTAATTAACTGGTGCAACTTAAAATCCAGGTTGGTAGGTGGACCGTGTGGTCTAGTAGAATACTGCTTCCTCAAATCCATCTCTATCAATTCCTCAAAAATCTTGAAGGAAGGGTGGGTGGGAGGGTTAAATGTACTAGTTCTTACAAGCCCTTCCTTAATGCAAGGTTGCCCTTTAAAATAATGTGCAAGGTTAAAACGCCTAACAAATAATTTCAAGTCGACCAATTGGTTAATCGATGTGGTGGCGACAGCAGACACTGTTTGCTTCGGTTGATGAATGGCCTCTGACAATCGGGCATGTACCTACCGATGTACCTAGGAACCTATACATACAGTATCAACATATGCTGTTAGGTGCGTGTACTTTTCAGGTGTTGACATTCATTGTTTCAATAGCTGTTGTGTGTGCAATGGTTGAGGGCTGCCTATGTAGGATTCACACAGTAGGCCACCTATACATTACAATCTACAGGTGGTTGTGTGTGTGTGTCATCCAATTTACTGTGTGTGCAGGTGGAGAGGTGTGTCAGTCCATAGGGGCCTACACTGTCAGTGTGTGTGCTATACATTCCCTCTTTGCCAAGGAGTGGGCATATTGGGCATGCCTCCGTCTGCCTACTGGGGCTGGCACAGGGTGTTCATGGTCTGAATCTGTGCCTGTGATGGCCTTGGCAATTGCGATGGCCTGTGAGGGCCTTCACCATTATGTCCCTGCTGCAGCTGTTGCCACAGGATCATATTATGTAGCATGGCACATACTATGAAGATGTGGGCACACGTGCCTGGAGAGTACTGCAAGGCTCCACCAGATATGTCCAAGCAATGGAACCATGATTTCAGCATCACAAACACATGCTCTATGATGATTCTGGTTTGTGCGTGTGCCTCATTATGGCGTTCTTGCATGGGTGTGTGTGCATTTCTGATGGGAGTCATCATCCATGGCTCCAGTACATAGCCAGCATCTCCCACAAGGTGGCCATGTGGGATGCCCCCCCCTGACAAATACCTGATACAACTGTGAGGCATGCCAGATGTGGGAGTCATGGTAGCTTCCAGGTCTGCCAGCAC
Source organism: Protopterus annectens (assembly GCF_019279795.1). NCBI lineage: Eukaryota > Metazoa > Chordata > Ceratodontiformes > Protopteridae > Protopterus > Protopterus annectens. The sequence goes on along the minus strand of NC_056732.1, from coordinate 535,093,788 downwards.
ACACACATCCATGATAATGCCCTGGGCATTGCACATGACCTGGCAGTTGACGGAGTGGTATCCCTTGCGGTTTATGTAGTGCCTACCATGCTCACCGGGTGGTGACTTGATATGTATGTGCGTACAGTCTATCGCATCCCAGTACCTCCGGGTAGTGTGCCACATGGTGGAAGAGACGCATATTGCTGGCCAACTCCTCCTGAGTTCGGGGGAAGTATATATGTTCATTGGCATGTGGTAACATGGCATCCAGGAAGTGGTATAGTACCCTGGATGCTGATGCCTGTGAGATCCCCATTATATCTCCAGTTGGTCTTTGAAAGGTACCTGTGGCTAGTATTCTCAAGCTTACACATACCTTCACGTCCACTGGGATGGGTTCCCCCCTGTTGTTTCTGGATCTCAGGC